>NC_080390.1:4757279-5058119 GCF_028751815.1 Salvia miltiorrhiza | reverse complement strand
CAACTTTTAAAATCTCCTACAGCACAACAGAAGCCTGTCATTGCAACTCTACGAGACTCTTTAACGAGACAAGTGAAGCATTGGGAGGATCGCGGGCAAATCCCGCTAAGAAGCGAGAAATAGAGGACAACTCAAAGAAGTTAGGCGCCCCCTATTTGCAAAGCTTAATAGTGGAGACATATCTAAAAATGCTGCAGAGAAGCTCGTACAGCTTTGTCAAGCATTGGACAATGGTGATTTTGGCACTGCCCTTCAGATCCAGGTACAGGAGAAATAGAGCTATTTCGTTATTTTTTTAATTCTTGATTTATGTTTCTCCTTTTCGATTGATAGCTTTGCATGTGAAGATGTGATATAGGTTCTCCTCACAACAAGTGATTGGGATGAATGCAACTTCTGGTTAGCGACACTGAAAAGAATGATCAAGACCAGACAGAACTTCCGATAAATTATTCGGGTCGTGAGTACTTGTGATGTAGCATCAAATTGTAGTGTTGATTCATGTTCAAGTGAGAGCTCTGTACACAAGAATTTATATGGTGGGATAGCATGCAGGTTCTTGTTTCACTCTTTGGGACAACATGACATCTTTTTGCTTCAATTTCATTGGATTCTTTGATAACAACTCCAACATTAGATGGTTTTAGACCGAGAGTTTCAATTTTTTTTTTCTTTTTTTCTTTTTTGGCAATTATGATCCACATATATATGTAGTGTTGAGATGTAGATACTCTTTTATTTAACTAAGCACAGCGCACTGTTGTAATTTTGTTAAAGGTTTGGCTATGGAAACTACCTATATATTTTGATGAGCTCTTTGGGTTCTACTTACTTGGTTTTTGGATTATTCAAAAAAGTTATCATCTTTCTTGATCGTCTGTTCCTTTAATTTGGAGTTTTTTATGTGCAGATAGAAGTTGATTTTAGTAAATAATTAACACGCCTTTAAAACTATTAAGATGAATTTTGCTGACGATGAATCGGTTCATGTCACAATGGGACGTTCTATTGTTTTTTTTAATAACTAAATTTGATAGTAGATAATATTCTCCCCGTCCCATTTATAACGTCCCATAAAAATTACTACAATACACAAATTAAAGAAATTTAAATAAACTAAATGCGAAGAGAGAGTGAATGAAAAATCAGCTTTAATTTATTTCAAAAAGGAAAACGACTCAACTTCGTTGAAACGATCTGAAAAAGAATACGACTCAACTTCGTTGAGAAGGAATGAGTACTAGTTTGAGTATTGGGATTCTGAGAAGTTATTTACTTTGGTGGATGAGGTTAGATATAGACAAAAATGGAAATCTAATGTAGCAATGTTCAGTTTCGTGATATTGAAAGGGTGAACATTTTTACCACGACAAAAAGGAAGAAAGGGTGAAGAATTTGATTGATCTGATTTGGAGTGATTATATGTATCCCACCAAAAGGTGATATATAATAATATCAATCACTTTAATTCTTAGTAAGATTCCCTGCGGCTTTGGCTCCTATATGCACATGTCCAAACAGTATCGCTTCACGAGCATAAAAGGGAAAATATACTTATATTGTTGTACAAACTTTCAAAATATTTTTGATGTCAAAAAAAAAAACTTTCAAAATATTTTCACACAATGTAATAGAAATGCCTCGAATCATAATTTTCAAGATCGAAAATCAACGTATTACGCTGCTGGCTGGTGCAGGTTTACATGGGTAATAATGAAATTAAAATATTACTTCATTTCTTTCATTGCGGCTGGAAAAAATAAGAGAGAAAGAAGACTGCTTCAAGCTTTGTGGGTTGGAACAGTGTGGTTGCTCTGGGAAAGCAGGAATGGTAGTCGTTTTCAGGACAAGGCTTGGGATATTGATAGACTTGTATTACAGATTAAGGGGAGACTTTGGAGTTGGAACGAGGCCTACAAAATAGTGGAGTTAGGAATTTCTTTTACTTCTTGGTGTTCCAAAGACTTCAAACTTGTTTTATTGTTTTGATTGGCATTCCTGATGCCTTGATCCATTTTCTTTCAATAAAATTTTTACTTTACTGATCAAAAAAAAACTATATTGTAGTACTATCTTAACATTTGCAAAGTGTTAAAAAAATGTATCAACTTATTATCTGTCTCAAAAACTCGAAGTGTTATGTTGAAGGCACATGTTAGAGTGGTGGGGTTATTCCTAAATTTTCTTGAAGTTGTTTCTAATTTTATAAATACTAATGTTTCTCTGAGGAGGCAATAACTTTTTCCAAATTTTAGACTAAGTGATAACTTTTTCAATTATCATATTACCTGTTAACTCAAAAAGATTATTTTATCAGTCCACGGAAAATTTATCACAATTTTATTTTTGATTTGTCCATGAAAAATTATCACGTTCGTTTATAATAATAAGATCCACATAACTCATTATCTTATTAACCTTCAACTACTTTGTTGCCCGTCGAAATTTGATGAGAATTAATTATTATATATAAATTTTATTAATAATTTTAAGTATAAATTTGATAATTATACAATTTGCAGATTATGAACTTTGTTTATATATTTGTATTCGTTTTAAACTCAATTAAAAATAATTTTATTATTCATTCTCATTCTAAATTCATAATAGTAATATCCGCTAATTACCCGAATATGCTTAAATTTATTAAATATTTAAACAATCAATATAAATTGTTACGATAATTAGTTATCTATCTCAATAAAGTATAACATTTCAAAATAAACATTAACAATAAAAAATAAAAGTTTAATAAATAGAGAATATTTCACGTATGTAGATAATCTTTTATAGATTCTACAATTAGTGAAGTCTTCCGCAAAAAAATAAATGTGGATTCCTGAACATCTATATGTGTGTGTTTTTACTATCAGTTATCGTCAAAACACATATAGTAATATTCACTAATTTTTCTCAAACTCGTTTAAGTCTGTAAATATCCAAAAGTGATCGGTACCTTTCTCTACTCAACACACTGTCAACTAAACATTTTTCTTAAAACTCGTGTCATCCAACTTCAAAAATTAGGAAATTATACAATTTACGAAGCATGTTTAGAATTTATATACTCGTACTCATCTCATATCTAATTAAAAAATAATTTATTGCTTGTCGGATTCCCAAAATCGTGTAGTGATTGATACCCGCTTACTACCTGAAGTCGTTTAAATTTATAAATATTTAAATAATGAAATATAAATTGTTACAATAATTGATTATTCATCTCAATAAAATTTTGACATTGCAAAGTAAATATTAATAAATTGTTTAAATAACACAAAAAACTAAAACGAATAAATACGCTCTTTGTCATCTTTTAGAAACCCATTGTGTAGCATGCTTTCTTATAATTGTCTTTCATGTTGTCGTTCACCTTTCTAAAATCATTTTAACACGTTGTGCCTCTGACGTGATTCAATAACATTTTAAGTTGATACATTTTCTTATGGGTTAATGGCATGTAAATTACAAACTATTTTCAAATTCTGGTATAAATTCTGAACTTAAAAGGGTATCATGTAAATAGCTGAACTATTAATTTAATCTAATTTTGTAACTCCGGTCATTTGCCGATTGAAAATTAGTGACGTGGATGACTGGAAATCCTACCTGGATTCACCGGACAAACATTTAAACACAGTCGTTTAAATTACTGTCTATACGTCGTCGTTTGGGCTGAAGACTGAATTTTTTATAAATTAGAACCTTAAAACCTAATTCCACATTTCCACACTTGTTGCCCTAAATTAATTCGACGCAACCATGAGCAAATGGTGGAATAGCGAGACCGGAGAATCCTTTTCGAGCTCAAGCTCGTCTGAGTTGGGGTTCAACTCACCATACAATTCGCGTTCGGGTAGCTCCGCTGGGCTGCCCAAACTATGCAAACACGGCATTGCGTCGTTGAGAACTTCTCACACCCCTCTCAACCCTATGCGGCGATTCTACTGCTGCAGCCGTCGAGGGGTTAGTTGAAGTTAACTCTGTATTTAATTCCTTTCATATAATGATGTAAGTAAATGTTTCGATTTTGTTTTTGTGAATGTAGTCTGCCGAAGATTGTGGGTTATGGGAGTGAGTTGATCCAGAATTGAATGACCACTACAAAGAGTGCATATCCAAACTTCGGAATGATATGGCTAGAGCTGAGGAGTTGCGGGATCAAGCGACAATGGCGGCTACTTTGAGCAGTCAAAGGTTCGAATCAAGATTGGCTGTAATGAATTCAGCTGTCGTTGAGCTTGATCTACTAAAGGCAAGGAATGAGACACTGGAAGGAATTGTACGTGGTCTGTTGTTCAAGATTCGGACAACCAAATGGGTTCTTTGCGTTGTGGCCTTGTTGTTTGCTTTGTTGTGGGTTCTGAAGTAAGGTAGTTCAGTTGGTGTAGGTTTTAGTTAGATAGATAGATTGAAGAGAATTATGTTCTCTTCCTTTTGCAATATATAGACCTATCTATATTCTGTACTTGGTTGGTAATGAAGACATATAATGTCTTCCTTTTGGTTTGTTAATGTAAGTAAGTAATGTATCTATTTCATGTTTAGTAATGAGTAATTCATTTTTAGCTGTAAACCTATTTGTATTGACATACATTCAGAACCAATTCCAACTAGTTTATACAAGCAAGGAAAGAATAAGAATGAAGAACTCAGAATATAAATCTGGAATAGTTATCATATCATAGCATATTGTTTGATACACTGCCATACACCAAAATATACATTAAATAGTAGCCAAATTATCCCTAAAATATCTTCAAAAGAGCTCAACATCAATGAGCAAAGCACAAATGCTGACAAGTATTTTCAGTTTACAAAAAAGAGATTACAAAAAGGTAACAGCTTCTTTTCAATTAATCTTCAAAGGTCTTGTGTTGTAGGTCCTCCATCATCCCTACTCTCATGTGTAGGGATTTCATTGGTGCTTGGCTGATCCTTCTGGGAAGATGATACACCTTCATCAACTCTTCTTGGTTTTTTGTATTTGTGCAGTTGGGTTACCTTCTTGCTTGTACTAGAACCCTACATGAAAGTTGAATGATTTTGAGCCAACAGAAAGACATACATGTTTGCACTTGCTAACAGAAAGACATACATGATAGAATGAGTTTCCTGTTTCTTCATTGATGTAGACACCAATCCCCTTGAGGGCAGCCCCTCGTCCCTTGTAATGGCTTGACTTCCTCTTGGACCGGCTTTCATTGCCTTTTTTGTTGCTTTCATTGCCTTTTTTGTTGCTTGACTTCGCTTTGTTTCCAGTCGATTGTGTTGAAACAGGTGCGTTGTTAGTGTTTGGTCCCCCTGCCCTTTGTTTGGATGGCCTACCTCTCCTCCTCTAAGACATATGCAAATGAAGATTCATATTCAATCATGTAACTGGAAAGCCATTAACTATTTACCTTTTCTCCTTGTGGGATTATGACTGCCTCATTCTTGCATAGACGTTTGTTGTGGCCATGTTGTTTGCAGTTACTGCAAGTCATCATCACTCCATGCTTGGTCATTCGGCCATCCTTCTCTTCTGGTGCTCGCACTCTCTTTTTCTTTGGTCTGCCCGGCATCTTTGTTTTAGGGGGTGGTTTGACAATAGGACCTTCAACTTGGGGCCACATCTTCGGCCCATGAGTTGGTCTTATACCATGCTCGTAACCAGACAAATACTTTTGCACGGTGAAACACTCAGACATAAAATTGATTGGGTCAAGCTCCATGTATTTTATAGCGGCCAATGCATGCTTACAAGGGATCCCTGTGAGATCCCACTCTCTACAAGAACACTTGTTCTCCCCACTTGTTCCAGTTTTTACATGAACAATAAATGTGTCACCTTCATATTGCACTTGAAATGAATCATGCAAGGCAGGAAGTGCAATGCAATAAGCACTTGACATGCCATTTTTCTCCAGCAATTTAGCTATGTTCGGTGTCAACCTACCCTTCACAGAACTCATGTTTTTAAATTTTTCTACCTGCCTCACCATTAACGAAGACCTTATCTCTTCTAACATGTGAATAACATGCTTACCCCTAGCATTTAATATGTAACCATTGAAGCACTCACTAATGTTATTATCTACACTATCACTCTTGGGGTGTGTTGAGATGAAGGCCTTATAGAATTTGGAAGTATCGCGTGCCATGAAATCCTCGAAGGCTGGTGGTGATTCATCCATCAGGTCTTGGACCGCAAGTTTGAATTCGGCTTCGAATGTGGCATAAACTGCTCGAAAGAAAAGGTTTTTAAGGGTTTGGCCCTTGTGAACCTTCTTCCAATTCATATATATGTGACGAGCACAGTTTCTATGCTCAGCCTCCGGTGCTAAAGCTGCAACCGCATTTTGTAGTCCCTGCAAAATAAAAGTACACACTTAAGGTTCTTACAGCGATATCATGATTTGATTAAAAGTACTGAAGTATAGTAGTGTTTCGAGTTTCGTTACCTTTTGTTGATCACTAATGAAGGTCCATCCAGTGCCATCACCCATTTGGAGTTCTTCACATAATATTTGCAAAAACCAATTCCAACACGTTTCATTTTCAGACTCAACAACAGCCCAAGCTATTGGAAACATGCCATTATTCCCATCTTTCCCTGTGGCACAGAGAAGATGCCCTCCCAAATACGTTTTCAGAAAACACCCATCAATCCCAATTACAGGCCTGCAACTGGCCTTAAAACCTACTCTCAAAGGACTCAATCCCATGTAAAAGGCTTTAAAAACATTATCTGATTGTAGAAGAATCTCGTATCTGCCATCTGGATCCACTCTCCTCAACTCAGCCACATAATTGTTGATCATTTCATAATGTTGGTCAACTGAACCTCTAACCATCTCCTGAGCCATTCTCCTAGCTTTGTAAAGTCTATCCTTTGGTACCCTCACTTTAAACCTCTCCAGAATGTCTGCACTCAAATCCTTAACCGAAAGGTTATATCTAACCCTATATACGTTCAGGTATCTTTTAGCTATCCACTGAGAAGTCAAGAGTTTATTACTCATTGCCTTAGCACAAGTATGCTCCCGAACACAAGATCTAATCATGAACGTACCCATTGTCTGGACAGAACTACCATACAACTGCCAAGGGCATTGCTGATCACTACATTTAGCAAACAATTTTTTCTTAGTCACGGACTTAAAATGGATATATCGACCATTTTCAATTGCCCATGTAGTCAAGGCAGCCCTACACTGAAAAGCATCTTGAAAATACATGCCAAGCACAGGCTGCATTTTGCTATGGTCACATCTAGGGTCATAAACCACTTTCTTTTTCCTCAGCCTTTGTTCAAAGTCAGAATCAGTGTCATCAGAGACATATTCTTTCTCATCATCTTCATAATCAGAATGGTGTGCATGTTCTACATCGGCTTCGAAGCCACCATTTTCATTCATCAATTTAAAAACACAATCAACAGTTTTAAGTTTCTTTCGCATTTGAATGTTCTCTTCATCAGAAATATAATCTAGGTCCCCTAAGCTAACATCAGATAACTCACTGTCACTAGGTATATAATCTTCTTCTTCACTATCACTACCACTGTCAAAAAATTCCCCGTTGATATAATCTTCAATCTCAGAAAACGTTGCATTTTCCAGAGGCCCCCATTCTCCATCATCGTTTGAACCCCAATCAGTGGCTACCACTGTCTCTTCTAAACCCTCCCCTTCACCCTCAGAACCATTCCCACCCGCAATGGACCCTTCTTTCAAATCCTTACCACTCCCTTTAGGCTCAACCTGTACTTGAGGCGTTCTATCCTCACAAACTTTACCTCCCTCTTGTTTATCTGAAACAAATTTACCATCCTCTACACAAACAGTAATGATTCCATGTCCACCCATACATGTCAACATTTCCATAACACCACTATCATTTGTTATTAACTTATGTGTTTGAGTTGTTGGTATTCTATAATATATCCCACCTCAAGCCACATAACCCAATTCTTTGACATAATCAACAAGATCAAAGTACCCAAACCTATCACGATCTAACCCAATCTTTCGGTGAAACACCCCACCTATATAATGTTGTTTAGATTCTAAGTTAATGAACTTACCACCATGGCAAATATGCAAACCAAACCCATCGTCACTGCACAATTAAAATACGCAAAAATTTAACAAAATTACACACCAGTACGAAATACAAAACCCTAAAAACCGTTAACAGACAATAACTACCAAAATTTCAGTTGGGGTAATCAATGTACATCAGTCTAACCCTAAGTCTCACAAAAATCGACAAAGTACAGTTTCGAAAACAAAGATACAAAGGAATAATCAAAGTTAGGGCAAAACATAATAAATGGCGCACTCACTTACCTTTTCACCATTTTTCTACTGCTTGGGACCACAAATCGACAGAACCCCACGTTCTCGCTTCGAAACAAGGGTTAAGAACTGGGACCGTGTGTCGCCTGTGAAATACGACAAAATTGACGACTGAAAGTGAGGATAAAAAGGATAGAGGCTGGGAATCGCTGGCAAAAGTGAGAGTATTGATTAAAGTGAAGTGAAGATGAAAAATATTGCAAAGGAATGAAAATGAAGGAAAAGGCGGGACTTTTCGGTTCATCAACAGTCTCTAGGACTGAACGACGCCGTATCAGTGATGTGGCATCCAGGCGGAAGCCACATCGTCACATCCGACTTCCAACTCAACATAAATAAGTCATGTGTGCAAATTACCCAAAATATCCCTGCCGGAAATTGACCGGAGTTACAAAATTAGATTAAATTAATAGTTCAGCTATTTACATGATACCCTTTTAAGTTCAGAATTTATACCAGAATTTGAAAATAGTTTGGTAATTTACATGCCATTAACCCTTTTCTTATTTGACGAAGGAACATGAAAGATGCTTTTTATGGCAAAACCTAAAGTATATAAAATCATGTTATCAAATACTCTCATTACTTATAAATACTCAATTACGTGGACAATTAATTGATAAAGCTATGTAATTTAGTGTTAAGAAAATTGAAAATAAAATTATGGTATACAAAATTTTAATTTAAATGATTAAGAGGAGATAAATTTTGCTTCGTCCATTTAACTACGCTAATTTAAATTTGATCTATTTATACTAACTTTTTTCGAAATTCATTAAATTTTTATTTATTTAGCAAACTTGCTAGTCAAATAAATATTAGCCAAATTAAAATTTTCAACAAAAAGTATAACTATTTTTTTGACCAACTAATTCATTAGTCAAATTTAATTGTTGGTGATTTTACTGATTCTAATAAATACATGACTACAATTGGTGAAGTTTGTTAAAATTTCGATGTGGGATTTAAGATAAATAAATTGATTAAAAAGTCAAAGCCATTAGAATTTAGAAAAGGTTCCCAATATTTACTCGTGCAAGATCTATGAAATATTAATATAATAATTTTTAGATATGAAAATTGATTAAAAATTTAGAAAAAAATAAGAATGAATGAGCATTGAGAAAAATTAAAATGGAGTGATTATATGACGTCACGTAGAATATGATTTATTTTGCTATTATATATACATATATATATATATATATATATATATATATATATATATATATATAGGAAGTGGTTCAATTGAGAAGCTCAAATGTGTTGAGAAGTTGAGAAGCAATTTAATAGATGAACATGTCAGTACATTTTGATGAACATGCCAATTAGACCCCAGATCAATAAATTCTTTGAACATACCAAATATAACTGACGAACATACGAATCTATTTAATTTGTTAAAAAATGAGCCACCGTCAAGGATCGAACCCCAAATCAAGCTCGCGTTCATAAAAACTAATTGACATGTTCATCTATTGGATTGCTTTTCAACTTCTCAACACATTTGAGCTTCTCAATAAAACCTAACCCTATATATATATATATATATATATATATATATATAGATTTCTCATTTATAATGGAACTCTTACACCATTCACAACACTATTAATTATTTTATTAAAACTCGTGTCGTTCAGCGTATTATAATTTTGTCATATTAACTACGCCTTGATTATGACATCCAAAATTTGGAAAAAGTTAATAAACATGAAATTGCAATGGAAACTGTATAAAAAGACATTTTTGTCTTCTTTTTATGTGTGTTTAGAATCATGCAATAATGTGACGATTCTTGACTCCAAAGTCATTTGACCTCATTTACATCATGAGGCTAAACTCCTTTATCGCCCCTAAATTATTGCACCCATTTTCCCTTTTAACTACTCATTTTCATACTAATATTCAGATCAAGTGCGATATTAGTTTGCTCTTTTTTTTTGGGCCAAGTGCATTTCCTGGCCAAAAAGATAATTACAACCGTGAAATATTGCCTTTGACAAATATATATAATCATACATTTATATATATAGGGAGTGATTCAAATATGTTACTATGTATAGTACCAAATATGAATTAATTTTAATTTTTAGATAGTGAAAATATACAATAGTTTCATCACACTGTCAAAGAAAATTCGTGGTATATAATTCGGATTTCATAAATGCCCAAAATTAATTTGTTAGATTTATTTAATTTTTGGGTTAAATGCATGTAATATCATAATTTTTGGCCAAAATTCATTTTGCTCACGAGATTTTAAAAGTTCAATTTTTATCACAACTTTTGATCTATTTGTTCAATTTTTCCACGATTTTTATACGAGAACTGATGAAAAAAAACAAGAAAAAAGAAAAAAAAACCCTTTAATTTTATACAATAAAATCTGATTTGTCTAAAAATCAGTTCTTATATCATTATGTAATTTTATAGCGGTATAATATACAATCCAATTTGTGTGCGTGTGTTAGCCAAGCAGTTGTGATGCGGCCTTTTAATTTTTTATTTAATATTATAAATTTATCAAAATATATATATATATATATATATATATATATATATATATATATATATATAGAATCCAATTTAGAAGAAAAACAGCCGTTCCCCCACTATCTCGCGCCCCAATTGAGCTGCGAGAAATATGGGAAAAAGTGATTCAAAAAGCAACCTAAATTTGAAAAATCGGCATTTGGTTTTCTTGAATTTAGGAACTCAATGAAAGTATATGTTGACTGCAATTGTTCAATCTTATTATATATTCGAACCATCTAAAAAAAAACATTTTATTTCTTTAGTTCACAATCAGAATTTGATGAGCTTACGGACATGGTATTTGTACTTGAAAGTATTTGTTTAAGCTTTGTCTCTCATATTTTTTGAATACGACAATTTTATTGATAAGCCAACATTTTTTAATACACCTACCTGAAATTATAGACATGTCTCTCTAAACTTATTTTGTGTTAGCTTTATTGAGTCCAAACTTATCTTGTTCTTATTTACAAACTCTTCATATTTTCTTGTCTTCTCCAATTCATATCAAGACCTTCAATTGCTCTTGCTTCTACACTCTCTCTTTTATTCAAGTGATTGAAATAATTCTAATTATATATCACTTTCATGATCAAAATCTAATATTATTATTTTACTTTTGATAACCCACGGTTATTTAAGGTGTGAGCACTGATTAATTCCGATCTTGTGCGAGTTACATATATAAAGGAGGTAAATTACACTTGAAAAATTCGATCTATAAAATGTTGGCGATATTAAAACTGTTAATCATATGTAAATGTTTAAAATTTACATAGATTTATTTATTTGTTGGTACGTTAAATTATTGGACCCACGTTTGCATGCTGATGGTATAGAAAATGAGGACAAGTCTTATTCAAAAGTCTCCCATACCGATCAAATATCACAAGTTTGAGCTCATACGGCAAACTACAAAAAAGTGAAAAGGCCGAAAAGAGAAAAGGAAAAAAAAAAATCACTAATTTAATTTATGAATCCCTTCACCCTATGGTCTTAATAATAATCTGATTGGTTCAAAATGCCCTTTTTAATCCAATATGAAGGCATTCGGTGGCTGGGATTAAATTGGTTCGAGAGTATTCGAGATTGAATTGGTCCGATATTAATTTTGTCATAAGAAGTAATAAGTCCCGATTCATAAGCCAAGAATATTTCTACGTGTCATTGTCTCGATCGAAATTGAATACCAGACATTCACCCAACCAAACAAAATATTAGTATAAGATTAATCTAGTATAATCATATCTAATAGGGTAAATATCACTTTAAACCTCAAACTATTTTCGCACTATCAATTATATCTTGAACTATCAAAAATGATTTTTTAAACCTTGAACTATCAATTTTATATCAATTGTACCCTTCATCCATTTTTCACTCATTGAATTTTTAATTAGTAAAACATATAATCACGTCGTTTTATAGTACAATGTAGGTAAAAAAAAAAGAATAATTTTAAATATACAGTGGCATTCAGCGAGCCACATCAAATTTTTTGTGCCAAAAAAATAGACGAATGGTACAATTTACAAAATTAATAGTTCAAGATTTAATAGTGCGAAGTTTAAAGTAATATTTATTTACTCTATCTAATACTTCAAACAGAACATTATATAATAAGTAAATTTAAGATGTTAACTCGCGAATATATAATAAGTAGACAGACTATTTTCAAGAATAGTATATCATAGTCACATGTTAGGTTATTTAAACACTATTATATCACGAGGGATTTACGAGTGACATGTGATCATTCCTGAATTTGCAATTCAATTTATTAGTAGCAAAACTACTTACTTTTTCCTTAATGAAATACAAGATGAGACGCAACAAGAAACATATAGAAAAGGGAATAAAACGAAAAAGAACTCAAAAGTGAACTTCCTTTCAAAGGCAGCAACATTCCCAACTTTCTAAGTTATTCCATTTCTACCTCAATACCACACCTATTAATCTAACAAAATAGAAATTACATTACATATATATTGATTGTCTCAATGTTTTTAATGTCCTAACGTTCAATAACTAATTAACAAATTCATCCCAACTTTTTAACATTTTGTATATATAATCTCAAATGTGAATTTTTCGGCACTGAAAATTCCACATTGCGCGTCGGATTGACTTGGAAACATGTTTGTAATATTAAAAATTACATGGAATGATTTCAAGGGTTGAAAATGATTTATATTTTTTTTATTTTAATCCAATCATATATATATATATATATATAGGGTTAGCTTATATTGAGATTTTAAATATTTTGAGATTTTGAGATAAATGAACATATCAATAAATTCTTTGAACATAACCAATATAACTGATGAACATATGAATCTATTTAATTTATTTAAAAAACACGCCACTTGTAGGGATTGAACCCTAGACCAACACGCGTTCATAAAAATTAATTGACAAGTTCATCAAAATGTACTTATATGTTCATTTATCTCAAAATCTCAAAATATATATAAATCTCAATTGAACCAATTCCTATATATATATATATATATATATATATATATATATATGTCTACAAATATTACTCTCTCAGCTCTTAGTATCCATTTGAGAGTGATACAGATTTTAATAAAGTGGTTGAATGTGTTGTAAGTGGAATAAGTTTTCCATAAAAATAATTACAGTAGAGTAAAGGTCCCATATATTTTTACTAAAAATAGAAATGAATATTAAAATGTGGAACGGTCAAAAAAAGAAAATTGAATACTTAAAAATTGGGATGAATGAGTAATTTTTTTAAACATATAATTGTTCTTCCTTTAAAAACATTCCTCTCTTTTAGCGATAAGTTTCAAGAAATACTCATGTGAATGTGTTCTAGGTGGAAAAAGTGAAAAAAAAAAAAAAAAAAGGAATTTGGAGTGAAGTAATGTCAAAAGTAAAAAATGGATATTTTTGTGAGATATATTAAAATAATAAAAAGTGTTACTAAAATGGTAAAAGATGGAATGTTTTTGGGGGAGTATTAAATAGAGTGGAGTGGAGTTTAAAAGACAAGAAAAGAAATGCATTAATTGGAAGATGTGTGCAGCAATAATAACCAAATCTTACAACCCAGAGTCAGCTTAGCTGCCAAACCAAATATCGGATTCCATTCTCGTCTCTCTCTTTCTCTCTCTAAATCCATATTCATCACATGCAACAGCAACAGACGCCCATTCATCACCATTAGCGAGCATGGGCTACCTCTCCTGCAAAACGGAATCATCCATCTCCACAGCCGATTCCCACCCCATCAAAATCCAAGAATTCAACTACAAAGACCTCCAATTAGCCACCGGCAACTTCTCCGACGCCAAGCTCCTCGGCCGAGGCAGCCACGGCCTCGTCTACAAAGCCGTCCTCCGCGGCGGCCGCCTCGTCGCCGTCAAGAAACCTTCCGCGCCACCCCTCTCCCACAACAATCCTAACGAAGTCGACAACGAAATCGACATCCTCTCCAGCCTCCACAGCCCCAGCCTCGTCAACCTCCTCGGCTTCTCCTACAATGGCGCCGCCGCCCACGGCCGCCTCCTCGTCGTCGAATTCATGAGCAACGGCACTCTCTACGACGTCCTGCACACCAATCCCCGCCCCCCGAATTGGGGGCGCCGCCTCAGATTGGCTCTGCAGACCGCCAGAGCCGTCGAAACCCTCCATTCCTCCGCGCCGCCGGTGATCCACCGCGACATCAAATCCGCCAACGTCCTGATCGATCGGAATCTCAACGCTAGGTTAGGCGATTTCGGCCTCGCCTTGAGGTGCGTCGACGATTACAGGCTGCGATCGACGCCGCCGGCGGGGACGATGGGGTATTTGGATCCCTGCTACGTCACGCCGGACAACGTGAGCACGAAAACCGACGTCTTCAGCTTCGGAATTCTGCTCCTGGAGATCATCAGCGGCAGGAAGGCTCTGGATATGGGGAATTCCCCGCCGTCGGTGGTGGATTGGGCGATTCCGTTGATAAGGAGGGGGAAATTTTTCGCCGTGTACGATCCTAGGGTTCCGCCGCCCAAGGATGCGACGGTGAGGAAGATGCTGGCGGTGGTGGCCGCCAAATGCGTGAGGTCGTGTAGAGAGAGAAGGCCGTCGATGAAGGAGGTAGCGACGTGTTTGGCGGAGCTGAGCAAGCTGCTTCCTCTGTATTCGTGGAATGGCTTGCCCAATCCTTGCATGATGGCGGAGGATGTCGGACTCGTTGGAACGCCATTGAAGAATCACCTCGATTTGGGGGTTCGAAGCAATTTGATGGAGTTGATGGCTACCCCTAATGATGATGCTGGATTGAGACCTAGGGCTAAAAGGGTGCCCAATTTGAGATTTTGATTTTAGGGAAATTGGTTGAAGATGGTAAAGATAAGAGTGCAGAGCTCAAAAATGTGAGCTTTTCTTTGTAGATTAATTGTTTCTAATGTTGAATTGTATTCTAATTATTATTTGCGTTGTTAATTAATTGTTTAAAGTGAATGGCAAAAATTACATTTGTTTCAATTTCAATATGGCTCCTTGTTGTATTAGGAATTTGAAAGGGCATTTAAAAGAGTACTCCCTCCCTCAGGGTGAGACTCTTTCTATTTTCACTTTTTTATTTACATATAAAATACATTTTTTTTTTTAATTCTAGTGCCCAGAAAAAAGTCTCACTTATAGTGGAACGGAGGAAGTATTTCATAATATGAAAAAAAAAATACAAAAAAAAAATTGTCGACTCATTGCATGTACTACTCCTTCCTTTATGGTCCAAATGGAATCGAAAGAGTTCATAGCTCGTCGTTACCGTATTACGTCGGGAGGCAATGCTAAGTCAGAGATTCTCTCATTACAATTTTTGAATATCAACTATAATAGGAGAATAGTTATTTATAAGTAATTAATTAGTTAATCCCTAAAACTTAAACCTATAAGAAATATGTTTGGGCTCGATTTTTATTATTTTTCGAATACCTAATATAATAAGAAAACAATCATTTATAAGTAATCTGATTGGACCCAAAAACGAACTGAAGGGACAGCTCAAAAATTTGAAAATTGGATTCGCAGGCCAATGAGTAATGCTGCCTTCGATTTGAAGGACTAGATATAATTAGATTATACTCCCTCCGTCTCATAAAAATATGAACGTTTTTTTATTTTGGGGTGTCTCACAAAAACATGAACTTTTCCATTTTAGTACATCATGACCCACCACTACTTTTCCTTAATTAATTCATTACTCTCACAACACCTTTTAAAGTGGGACCCATTTTCCACTTACTTTAACTCTCAACTAACATTTGTTAAAACCCGTGCATTTCTCTTTGTTCATGTTTTTGTGAGACGGAGGGAGTATCATTTTGAGACCTCGAGTGTGCACTTTTCTTTTTTAGACCTTACTTCACTAATAAAAGTGGGTCATTCTTCCACTAATAATACACTCACATAACATTTATTAAAATATGTGTCATCAACAATTATACATACTCTTACGGACGTATGCAATATTAATCTTATGATATCTTGTTCGATTGGATGGATACGATCCGATATTCAATTTCATGATAATGCCACGTAAAAATAGTCTTGGATTATGAATCTCGACTTATTCCTTATAATAAAATTAATCTTAGATCAATTTAATCTCGCCAACCGACTCCATGCCCCACTAATATAATGTGACGGATGAAACTGATTGTTAACTTCAATATTTCCAAGTCATCCCCTTAAACAAAATATAATTCCAAGTCATTTAATAGGATTTCTATGTTTGTGCGGTTATAGTATGTTCCTCCAATAGTAGAGGCATGTGTAGAATGATGCAAATGTTAACTGTGATTTACAATTTAAATGGAGGGAGGCAAAAAAAGAATAACTAGTGTTAGTATTATTTATTTGGAGTAACATATCATATTCATATCTCAACAAGACACTTACCATGGCTCCGAGTCTTTGTGCGATGAGCTTTGGGAGGCTTTTGCTCATGCGCGGAATTTTATTGTTTTGGATTTTTTTCACGCTAGACGTGAGACTAATCGAGCTGCTCACGAGCTTGCTCGTTTTTCATTGTCTTCTTCTGATGATGTTGTTTGGAAGACCGATTTTCCTAATTGGCTTCTTGACATTGTTGATTCCGATTTGAATTAATATATGACTCGTCTTTACCTTCAAAAAAAATATTCATATCTCACCAATATTGTGTTTTCTGACTTTTGAATAGTAGACAAAGACATGAGACAGATAGAAAGACAATGAATTACTTAACTCATTAGAGAAATGATGAGAGTGGAAATGGAGTATTTGTTAAATATTTGGATGTTTGTGTTGTGTAGTGGAATCACCTCATTCTACACTTCAAATTAACACATGACATGAAGTAGGTCAACTCATTGTCTTATTTGCCAACTCCTTCTTCAGTTTCATTACATGAATGGGAATAACTTGGATATTGTCTTTTTATTTTTTCTTTTTTTTAAGAGGAAAAATAACTTAGATTTTTTTTGAATTTATAGATTCAAACACACACACACACACACACACACAAAACTCAATGGAGGATTCTCGTCGAAACTCAATTTGCACCAATCTTCTAGTAAAATATAGTAGTACTACGTTTTTGTAAGTGGGGGAACTCCACATTTGTCTTTTAATACAAATCGAAGGGAATAACACATTTTTATTTTTATTTTTTTAGTATTGTACATGTGTGTCTCATCTTGTTTCACGTTTAATTTTATTATTTTATAATTATTTGTTATAAATTTTAAAAAATATTACATAATGAACTCTAATTAATATATTTATCACTAAAGATTGAAATTTTAAAAAATTATGTACTCAAATAATTCATTATTAATTCAAATAAATATAAAGTAATAATTATAAATTCTAATTGGATGAGTGAATCTAGTTAATGATCTTAAAATTATACTAAAATATAGTAATAATTTAAAAATAAAAATAAAATTTAAAACTATTACTATAAAAAATTAAAAAGTGGGATGTGGTGGGCTTACCATAGGTTGTGGGAGATAATTAGCTCATTGAATCGAAGCGTGCAAATTCGAATTTAATTTCCTAAATGCACAATAAGTTACTAAAAACATAGTAGTAATTAGCATCAGTGTTTTTATTTTATTTTATTTTATTCCTTGAACCTCCAAAATTTTCAAAACAGCAGTGTGTCTTTTAGTAGAAAGCTGTATGCAAGAAAATTAGATTCCGATCCTTTTCATGTTTAGAGGTCAAACAAAAACGTAAGTATCCCTTTTACTTTACCACATTTCTTGCAAAAGTAAACAGATCCCAAATCCAACTTTTGACCTTCAAAACTGTATGCTTATCTGTTTTAGTCTAATAAATATATGTACATACAAATTAATACTACTATTTTATGAGTAAGTATGGAAAATTTAATGTATAACCGTGATTATCTTAAATACAAACTACACCCGTAAAAATGTAAAGTTGATGCACATCAAATAAATTATTCTTTCATGTGATTTATATCGTAAATCCATGACTTCGTCTGTATAAGCTAAAATACTTATAATATCAACATGATTGATAGATATTAGATGAGTGTATTGGAGTTGAAAAAGTGATTCAATTTATTACATAAAAGAAGAATAAGAAATAAGAAATTAGTAGTGGATAATGTCCAAAAATAACAAATGCACATTCTTATGAAACGTCCCAAAATAAAAATAAGAGCACACTCTTATTGAACGGTGGGCGGATATCATCAATGTCATTGCACCATAATCATGATTAATCGGTTCGCTCATATACGTAATTACTATAATATATATAGGTTATAAACTAATTTCAGATGCACATAAATGCTGATTACCTACTTTTGAACTGATAATTCTAATCACTTTTGTTATAATCTCATTGCAGATATATGTATCATCAATTAAATTGTTCGGTTCAAGCGTGCATATGCGTATCAATATCAAACAATTAGATCATATAATGTGAATTTTCTCACTTGTAACTATATAAATACTACAACAACATCATACACATAATATATTATCCTTCTCGACATCTCGTACGTATACATTTATCACAAGCAAAATGAACTCGTTTTAATAAATTGCACGGTATGGACCACTCACATATTTTAATAAGATATTTGCAAATGTCTTATTAAAGTACTCCCTGCATCCGTGATATCTTTTTCACATTGTGGACGATGCGGGTTTTAAGAAAAGTGGTAGATAGTGTAGTAGATATTGTAGTGAGTGGAGTTTGGGCCCCACCATAAAGGTGAAAATATAAGGTTAATGGAATAAAGTGTTATGTGGACCGTACAACCATAAATAAAAGTGGAAATGATGTCGCGGACAGACCGAAATGGCAAATGTGGAAACGATATCTCGGACGGATGGAGTATTTAATAGACATCTATATAATATATAAACTAGCGAGTGACCCGTCAAAATTCAACGGAAATCTATTACTATTACATAATTTTGTGATGTTTTAAATTAGATATCTTATTATTGACCTACAAAATATTAAGAGATAAACTGTTAGTCTACTACATTTATTTGAATTTTACTTAAATTATATGTATGCGGCTGCAATCAGTTACTGAAAAACATTAAAATAAAATGAATTAAATAATACATCAATTATGACTTCAGCTTTCAAAGTTTGAATACATTCTTAAATTTAAAATTACCTTCTAATTTATCGAAAATTTTATCATACACATGTTAGTTGTTGTGTCATGCGTATGACCATTCTCATTTGCTACTAAAATCTTTAGACCTATTTTTCTAGTTTTTTTTTTTTGAAGCTACCTATTTTTCTAGTTACTCTTGAGATTTCCACGTACATTTGTTCATGACTGAAAACAGTTTTCAGTATGTATAACCATATGCTTGTGGTAAAATTGGTAAATAAGTTAATATATGGAGAGTAATCTATTATGGGGTAGTGTCTATAAATAGAATAATATTATTTTTGTGGATATTGAAAGAAGAATTATGACTATTTTTACAGAACGAAGGGAGTATTTAGTTAAACTTAATTTTTTTATTATATTTAAAAATATGATAATTAAATTAATATTGATTTTCTGAAGTAAACATTGATTTTGAAGAAGGAAGAAAAACGGCTATCAATTTCTAAATAGTTGGTTTTTCTGATACAAAATACAAATTAATACAATGAAATCTCTTATTTATAACCTATGTTGCATAGGTGCGGGGGGCGGGTGCGGGAGCGATACGATTCCAGTGCGAGGATACGGATTTTTCAAAAATGGTAGGGTGCGATTCGTGAAGGATACGTCCGTGTTATATATATATATATATATATATATATATATATATATATATATATATATATAACATGGAACATTCAAAGAACTAAATCACAATTAAATCAAACAAAAGTTCTTATGTTATCCCATTAGTCAAAAACGAGTTTAACCTCCCAAAATGAAAGAGTAAGATTAGAATCTCCTATGCATTGTTACATCAAGGCTGACAAATATGAAAGAGTAAAATTAGAATCTCCTATACATGTTAAAAACATCATTTGTCACGCCCTACAACTCATCCTTCACGTCCACTGCTACATCAAGGCTGACAACAAACACAAAATAAAAGGAATTACCTAACAACAAAATGCAAAAACTAACTGAAAACAAAATACAATAAAATAATATAGACACTAACTCACCTATTAACATTCCACTTCTAAGAATTACTTGGTCCTTCTCCTTCTCCATCATCACAAAATAATATAGACTCCAACTCAGGTTCATCAAGAGATAGATTAGCAATTCCAAGAATTCCAATATCATCCATGGCATCAAATGCATCCCCTGCCACATCCCACATCTGAGATTCACCTTTCATATATTGTGGAGCTCTTCTTGATAGCAAACGGAGATTGCTATGTACATAGACCAAATCCTCAGCACGTTCTACAGTAATCTGATTTCTTTTTGTAGAGTGGATGAATGAATAAGTACTCCAATTCCTTTCACAGCATGATGAAGAAGAAACTTGACCAAGTAATCTCATAGCAAGAGGTCGAAGATGTGGGGCTCCTATACCATAAGCTACCCACCATTTCAGTGGATCCAACTTCAATCTATCTCGTATAGAATCTTCATCACCAAACTCTTCAAAGCATCCAAAAAAATTAGCAAACTCTAGTGTTACTGCTGTTCGTGTTTCTGCATCAGGAAAAAGACGTTTGATACAATTTTTTGTCATTTTAACAATATCTGCATCGTGATTTGGTGTTTGAAGATACGGATGCTCTTTTATCCAATCCTCTGTAATGCACCTGTAAAAAATTAAAATATTAGTTGTGTTCAAAATATAAAATATCAAATATATAATAGAATTACCTTGGATTCAAGGAATGAGCCAAGCAATGTAATTGAGACTGAGAGTGCGAGAGTGAGAATTCTGAGAGAGCGTGAGAGAGTCTAGGGCAAAAAATTGAAAATTTGAAAAAATTGAAAAATTGCAAAATAGCCCCCAAAAATTGAAGTTTTTCAAATTAACCCCAGTGCACCCTATTCGCACCGGATTCGTGAGTTTGACGCACCGGATTCGTGTGTCCGAATTTTTTTTTAAAATTTTATGGGGGGATTCGCCACGTGGCGAATCCCGTGCGAATCCCACGCGAATCGCACCCGCACCCCCTGTAAGTATCCGATACTGCAATGTGCTATTTTTTGGAGAATCCGTACATTAGTAGTTTATAACTAACTAACTATGATACAATCTAGACCGCACGTGTATTAGTTATCAGCACTCCATAATGCATTAGGCACATTATACATGGATCATCGTCTGCAACACAAATCACATATAAATTTGCATTTATCTATATTTATTTTAAGGGTTAATTGCCGCTAAATTCAAAAGCTTTTAAAAAATTCGCGATATTCTCACCAACTTCAAAATCGGCATATAAATACATGAATTGAAAATCCGTTCTTAATGTTCCCAAACTCAGAAAAAACCCCCAAATTGAAGGTGACGTGGACTACCGTAAATACAGCGTGGCATAGTCGGCGGTGCAAGAAAACGGCGTCGTTTTTTTTAAAACAATACGACGTCGTTTTTATTTCCAACCACAATTAAAAAAAAAAGAAAAAAGAAAAAGCAAAATTGGGGCTCTGATTTCCAGGTCGCCGGCGAGAGCTTCAAGCTCGGATGGCGAAGCCCCTCCCTGCCCTGAATCGCGGCCTCCCTCCCTGAATCTAGGCCCCAAATCGCAGCCTCCCTCGTCTCTGGTCTCCCTCTCCTTTCTACTCTCTCCCCTCTCCCCTCTCTCGATCTAAGGTTCCCAGCTAGACCAGAACACCCCCGCCGCCGTTGCTCACGATTCGAGCAACAACAATGGAAAATCAAGGATTCGAGCAACAAGAAGAAGGGGGGAGCGACTCGCCCCTCCCCTCTACGCGGCGTGGCCTCCCTCCTCGCGGCCTCCTCGCCGCCGTTGCTCCTCATAAAACCGGGCCGCTCACTGCCGCTCGTGCCCTAGGCCCCAAATTGCAGTTTTCGAAATCGCACCCTAGCCACCATCATCTCCACCCCTGTCTTTTCCGACCCAGTGAAGAAGGCCCAAGATTCCGGCTTCAAAATCAAGCTCATCACAATCGAATTCCCACAGAGATTCCGGCCTCCCCGACCACCTCCAAGCGTCACCTCACCCTCCTGGTCTCCTCCTTCTCCCGCCGCCACCGCTGACCATGCCTGCCTCCCTCCACTCTCTCTCTAAAACTCCCGACGACAGCAACCCTCCTCACGGCCTCCTTGCGCAGTGGCGTTTGCTTGGGCAGACGAATGACGGCGGCGCGGTGGTGGCGTGGTTGGGGGGTAGGGGAAGGGATGAGAGAGGGGAGAGGGGGTAGGTGGTCGGGGGGTTGGGGGGGTAGGTTTGGGGGTGTTTGGGGATGGGGGTAGGATTTTTTTATTTTTTTGTAAATTAATTTATTAATAAAGTATTATATTTTAATAAAATAAGATTATTAAAAAAATGAAAAAAATGACATGTAATACCTAATTGCCATGTATTTGACACATAATCAGTGATTGCCACCTCATCTCGCCGGAGTTAATAATTTTGGGAACATTAAGAACGGATTTTCAATTCATGTATTTATATGCCGATTTTGAAGTTGGTGAGAATATCGCGAATTTTTTAAAAGCTTTTGAATTTAGCGGCAATTAACCCTTATTTTAAACATTAAACAAAGTAAATATAAATTTCACTTTTTGCATTGCTAGTTGGCAAACGTCATTGAAGTCTACCTAATATAATATTCATCATATATATGATACTTATTTTTTATCACCTATATATGTCTTACATATATAGTTCTTTTTTAACATGTTATTTGGGTCGTTTACTTGCTTTCAGCGCTATACTTGCATGTCATTATATTTTTATTCTCTTGCAATAGAGTGATACACGATGATATTTACTTAATTTAAGATATAAGAAAAATAACAAGTTTATATTTTTAAAATCGATAGCATTTTCCAATAATATAAGTATGTATATTAAAAACTTGTACTATTACACAACACAAGTGTAAAATTATTAAACTATTACCAAATTAAATCGTAAAAAGTTGTATTTTTATAATCTCAAACTCAATAATGTGTGTTCGTGGGTATAGACGTATATATAGTGTTTAGTGTTTAGTTTAAGTCTTTTCTTAATGATGTACTGATTTACTTGTGTTTTTGAGTTAATTTAGTAATATTGTAATATTATAATATATTATATTATTATTATGATCCATGTTAAGTAGATATCTGTTCCATAGATCCGTACTCGGTTTGATCTACTTACGTGACCTAAAAGTAATAGATGATCAGCATATATGCCGGGAAAAACTTTGATATTTTAAGAATTATTATCTCCGAATAAATGCAAAGTTTAGTTAATCTATAGAAACAAAACCCAAAAAGAATACTTTTAACAAAGGAAATAAAAGATTGAATTAAAGCAGAGTCATGCAGCGATTAGGAAATAGGAATAGGGTTTGCATGCAGAATCCTTCCGTACGCCCTATAAATTCGGAAGAACCCTCCTCCCTCCCCCTCTCTCACTACTCTTACTTGAAAACAATCTCTCTCTCTCTTTCTCTCTAAAAACAGAGGTGAGAGAAGTTGCTTAATTAATTGCTTTTCTCTGGTTTCTGATTTGAGTTTCTAATGAGTCCTGCGAAGATCGACAATCCGGCTAGCCGGCTAGCCTCCTTCGCCAAGAGGCGCGCGAGCTTGTTCAAGAAGGCACACGAACTCGCCGTTCTTTGCGGTGCTGAAGTCGCCGTTATCATCTTTTCCGCTGATGGCAAACTCTATGAATTTGCTAGTTCCAGGTACAATTCCTCTCCACACTACTTACTTTTAACTTTTGATTTTTCTCTCTTCTTTCTTTCTGGTTTTGTTGTTACTGAATTTTGATTTATCGGTTTCAAATTCAGAATTCCCTGCATGATTTGTCGTGAAACAAATCATTCCTTCACGTGCTCTTTTCGTTTTCCTGTTATTGCTCTCTAATTGAGTTTTCAAGGGTTTGATCAGGAATTTTTGTTTCCCTTGCTGGTATTGATTAGTGATTTATGATCTCTATATAATTAGTGATTTTCTGGTTTATTAATTTAATTATATACTTAATTAGGATACCTTGGATAATGTTGCACCAGAAAATCAATTAATCTTTAGCAGTTAGAGTAGTAACTGAAAATATCCCCAATTTAATTTCTACGCTTTTACTAGTAATTGGCATGCAAGATTACTGGTAAAAGGAATAATAAACAGTTAGTACTTGGTCTTCATCAGTGCACAAAAAAACATATTGTTTTATGCATCTTGGTATGGATCTTTAGTTATTCAAATACCATATTTGGGGAGTTGAGTTAAACTATGTTTGTTGGTACAGCATGCAGAAAATTCTAACCAAATTCAAGATGTGCAAGGAGCTTGGCATTCGTGCTGCAATGCAGTCGACACCAGAAGTATGTTTCTTATAGCAAATCTAACTTTTATCCTTTTGTTTCACTATGCTGGCGCTTTTTTCCTTTGCCTTTCCATATAAAATACTCGGCTGAAATCAAAACATGCAGTATCCTTGGATGAATTTTGAATTGAACAAAATCTTCTAGAGTAGTTGTATATGTTGAAGTAGTATAGAAGCTCTCTTTGTAGGGTGATTATTTATAGGAGGACATTAAGTTGGATATGTTGTCTGTTCCTTCTAGTGATGGAGTTTGCACTACAAGTAATCTTAGAAAATTGTTTCTCTTTGGTTATGTAGAAGAAGAAAAGTGTGCATGGATGAAAAACACATGACTCGTTGAACTATCTATGTGATTGAAATTGACAACATTTGGTGATTATTACTAGATAATTAGCTCTGAGAGTATGATGAGCTCTGTTGATCTCCTATCACCAGCTCTTGCATAATATATATTGGTTAGGGTGTCTCATTTTTTCACAAAATATCTTGATTGATTATCTTTGTTAATAAATAAGTAGTATGTCTTAGGAGTTGAGTTTTCTGATTTTCCTCTTTTCTTAAACCACAAACAGAACCCTGACGAAGAGGTGCAGAAGGAGGCTGGTGTTAGGTAGTTAAACATTTTACTTTAGTAATCTCAATATTGCCATGAATTTTGAGAGAATCTCTGTTTTATTTTTATACTGGTTGTGATGTTCAGGAAATTTCTGGGTAAGGACTTAGCGCAGATGAGCTCACAGGAATTATCTGAGCTTGACGATAAATTAATCAAAGGGCTGTTGTTCATAAAGGATACAAAGGTTTGACATTTATGTCACATTCTTACTGTGATAAAATCTTTATACCAAAGCAGAAAGTTTTGGACGTCTTTAAAAGCATCTTCTGGTCTCTAAAAGAATGTCCAATTTTGCAGCTGCAACTGTTGAAGGATGAAGTGGAAAAATCAAGAATGCAGGTATGAAAGTAAAAGCATTTCCTTTTTCTTGTGTGCTGACTTGACTTGTTTACAGAGTTGAATATGATGATGGTATATAACTAGTAGAAATTAGAGTTTTGTTTTCTGTGAATAAAGGGGGCTGATTGCATTGCTATGTTCATTGCAGGAACTGCAGGTTGTGCAGAAAAACCAGATGTTGCTGAGACAGGCAAATCCATCTCCTACACTCTATGATAATAACCCCCTCTATATGCTTGGGCTTCCTCATGAATTACCGTTTCTTTCACTTGCACAAATGCAGGTTGAAGAGCTTAAAGGCTCCGTTGCACGATTAGTTTATGATCCAGTGCCAGTTTCTGTTTGCTTATCTGCAATGGAAGGCGATAGGGAATTTCTTCCATCTACCAGTTCTGCTGCCATCACTAGTAGCCCTGAAACAGAAAGCAACAACTTGCAAGATGCAACAGATATAGCAGCCCTCCCGTTAACCATTTGCGCAGCACCTACAAGCATTAATTCCAGCCCTTCAACGCCTGCTGATCCATCATCAACCAGTTTTGGAGCACCACTTGCTATATTGACAACGGCATTCAGCTCTCGCTCTGGTTTGTCACTCCAACGCCAAGTTTTCTTCTTCTTCTTTAATGTGCGTTA
Organism: Salvia miltiorrhiza; assembly: GCF_028751815.1. Classification (NCBI taxonomy): domain Eukaryota; kingdom Viridiplantae; phylum Streptophyta; class Magnoliopsida; order Lamiales; family Lamiaceae; genus Salvia; species Salvia miltiorrhiza. The sequence goes on along the minus strand of NC_080390.1, from coordinate 5,031,653 downwards.
TTGATGCAAATGCTACTTGTGTTATCCAGGCTACCACACGGATCACAGAGTGGAACTTGTTTGAGCTGAGGAAACTACATATAACATGCTAGTGCATTATTGGGCGTTAAATAGATGATATATGTACATATTTTTCTTTTCAACTATGGAGCTATCTTTCTTAGTACATTTACCTCCATCAATTTTTATGGCCCTCTCCTAATTGTGATGAATATATTCTAATTAGAATGAAAGCACCTTGCAGTTGCAGAGATGTACACAAGTTTTTGACGTTTTATATTTACCAATACAAGTTACACAGAAAAGGTTAAAATCAACTACTAGTTACAAACTTTATGATTTTTGATGTCGCTGAATATATGGACAAACTAGTTAATTCCCAACTTGAAAAAATAAAGTTGAATTGGGGTATGTTTCTATTCTGGAAACCTAATGTTTCCGAGCAACTGATTCCTTGCGTTCAAAACTCGAGAGAAGAGATGATCATTTTGGTTGTGTATCCCTTGTAGCAAATCCTCCATCACCTTCAATCTCCTCTTCACCTCCTCCACGGGTTGATCGCCAACCGCCATTTTCACCTCGATCACCTCTCGGTAGAACCTCGAATCCACGTCCTTCAACAACGGATCGTCTAATCCTCCTGCGTTTCTCCTCATCTCCAAGTAGGGCTCGGCGTCACCGCACAAGCCGGACACCACCAAACCCAGCGCCAATAATCCCAATTTCCTGCACAAAATTAGGGCTTCGAGAAGCACGTGTTCCTGCCGGGAGCACGCCGCGCGCTCTCCCAGCCTGACGACCGGCCTCTCGAGCTTCAGTTTCGGCGGCGTCGCGGCGAGGTGGAGGTGGTGGGGCGCGGACGGCGGCGATTTGTTGAGGGCGTGGAGAAGGAGCATTTTGGCGTGGGTGAGATCGGAGATGGACGAGGTGACGGCGTTGGAGAGGCTGAGCAAGTCGGAAGTGTAGGTGAGATACTCGTCGGTGAGGGCAGCGCCCCACTGCGGCATCGGGTAGTCGATCTGGATGGCTAGCTCCGCCAAGGCTGTGTTGGTTGCGTGGATCAGATGGAAGCATTTGTTGAAGCCTCGGAGCGAGAGCAGCTCCGATCCCGGCAGCAGGATCCCGGCGATGAATTCCGAGATTTCAGATCGGAAATCGGCGAGGGCAGCGGAGTTGAGGTGGCGATCCAGCGGGCTGGATGGGAATTTGAGGGAACGGCCCAGCTTTTCTACTGATAGCAGCATTTGATGGTGTATGAATAATGAATGTGGTGATGTGATGATATATATATGCATTTGAATAATGTTTCAAGTGGGCGGGTATTAGAAAACCATCAAAAAAAATCCAGCAACTGAAATTCAAATTGTTGTAATTGGAAAATGGTCAAAAATCCGTGTGAATTTTGCAAATTGCATATTGCTTCATCGCGTACGCATCTCTGCCTTGTTTCCACGCCTCTTCATATTTTGCTGTCTCTATCCAACAATGTTTATGCTTTTGGATAACAATCACCTTTCCCAAGTAATTTAAACGTGTTTCTAATTTGAAATTTGACTTTTTTAATTATTATTAGCTCCCCTAAAAAAGCTTGCTTCCTTGGACAATAGGTACTATTCTTTGTGTCTCATTTTTTTTTAATGGGGACTTTGCAAAAGGTATCCAAATTTGAATATGTACCAAATAAATCTAACTTTTGTATTTACTACAACATATAATTATTTGATTCTTTTAATATATGTTTGGCTGTAAAAATTGAAAAACTTAATCTAGTACAATAATTATCTGACTCATTGCACGGATTTTTTCATACTCTAGTACAACGATTATTTGACTTATTGTTTCTTGAATTTAGTACCTGACTAATAGGTGAGTTCTTCCATAAGGAATTAATTACGATCACACTTATATATGACTGTATTTATCAATTATGCGATAATATTTATCAATTATATAGTGAAATTTGATTATACCGCCGGTATAATTCAATTTACCGTTGTCATGTTTGATTATACCGGTGAGCACATACTTCTTACTCTGAATGGGCTGAAGGAATGAAGTATTATTTTTGTCCATTGCCGTCAGGCTTCGGGTTTGAACTCTAATAAATACAGTATTAAACTAGTTTTTGTAATAGGGTTCGAGTCTGTCCTCAGGGATCCCCATCCCATTGTCGAGTCGGGGAGCTTGATAGAGGGCTTGTGCTTGTGAGCTGGGCGCGAGAGAGCATATGTGGGGCTTCATGCTTGCACACATCTCAAATAAAAAAATTGTTTTTAAATTTCGGCCAACTTTTGAATTTTTATAAAAATAATTCAAAAAAACAAGTATATACTCCCTTCGTCCCATATTAAGTATCTATTTGAAAGTGACACAGGTTTTAATAAAGTAGTTGGATGTATTGTGAGTGGAATAAGGGTCTCACCTTTTATATGAGTGTTAAAATAATTAAAGTGAAACAATGAGTCTCACTTATTTTTACTGAAAATAGAAATAAATACCAAAATATAGAATGACCAAAAAAGAAAAGATAAATATTAAAAGTTGAGACAGAAGGAGTACAAAATTAAATTAATGTAGCTTCTCTTTTTAACATGTAAATACATTATCTACTTCCAAAGAAAAGTAGAGAATAAAAAAACTGAAAATTCACTAAGTAATACTTGAATGAAGTGAAGTTGCTGTGATGATAGTTGGTCGAACGCACTAAAAATCAGGGAATTGTATAACTATTTAATTTCATCGAAAATAAGAGAATACACATATCTTTATCATTTTTTAATGTTTATTATGATAGATTTTTTTTTTTTGGATAAAATGGAATAGTTTAATCGGGCAGCTCTTTTTCACTCATTTTCTCTTCAATGTTAGATAATATCTTTGGGTAGTGGTATAAAAATATTTTTCAACATTATAACAAGGGCAATATGATAAATTTAATAATTTATCTATCTATTTCAAACAAAGTAAACAAGTGTATAGAATAAAGGGAGAAGTAGCAAATAACCCCCTATCATACAACACACAACCCCCTAACACATTTACCTCCCTATCTCTTAATTGTGGACGGTTAGCCCCTCAACATCTCATAAAGAGTGCAAAATCCCTCATGTTCCTGACGGATACTTAACACCGTTAAATATATATATTTTCTTTTCTTATTTTTTATTTCACTATAATATTTGTTAAGTGAAATACACTCCTACAAATATTTCTACGAACCTCTATCATTAAATATAAATTCGCATTTTTTGGAACAATCGACGAATACCCAAAGATTAAAATATGCTCATGCAATTGCTTCTATTTATTTATCCAAGAAGCTTGATCCATTGACCATGATATCCAAGTGGTATGATAGAGAAAAATACGTGAAAGCTTATGAGCACCCAATCTTACATATTTTAATCTTTGCGTATTCGTCGATTGTTCCCAAAAAATGCAAATTTATATTTAATGATAGTTGTTAATTACTTAATTAAGGTTGAGTTTTGCGTAGAAATATTTGTAGCAATGTATTTTGCTTAACAAATATTATAGCGAAATAAGAAATAAAGAAAATTAAAAAATATTTAACGGTGTTAAGTATCCATCAGAAACATGGGATTTTTGCAGTCTTTTATGAGATGTTGAGGGGCTAATAGCTCACAATTAAGAGATAGGAAGGTAAATGTGTTAGGGGTTGTATGATAGGGGGCTATTTGCTACTTCTCTCTAGAATAAATCATAAATATAGTACTCTCTCCATCCCACTATAAGTGGCCTGTTTTCATAAATGAAAAAAATTAACCATTAAAAATATATAGGCCCTATTATTTTTAACCAATTTACACATTCTCCATAATTCTCGTGCTGAAAGTTTTGAGCCACTTATAATCGGACAGATGAAGTATATGATAAGTCTTTTTTTCATCACTAGGAGTATATGATAAAAATGAAGAAAAAGATAATAGTATTTTTTTTATCCATTTTTTTTAAATAAAAATTTTACAATAAAACTAAACGCAACCTTAGAGGCTTGCAATTAAAGTATTAACATACCAACAAAATACTTGGTCTCACAGAATAAGCGCAGAAAGGAGTTGGTTAGGACTAGGGGTGGCACGGTACGGTATACCTTATTAAATCGACCATACCTTATACCTTATCTTTACCTCCGGTATGGAGAAAATTCATACCTTTACCTTACCTTTACCTACGGTATACCTTAGTTCGGTATACCTTAAGTACGGTATGGAGAATATACAAAACCTTTACCGTACCTTTATTTCGGTATACCTTACCGAATTTCGGTATACCGTACTTTCACGGTATACCGCACTTTAACGGTATACCAAAATAATCGGTATTATCAAAATCGAAAAAATTCAATTGGTATACCGTACTTTATATTCGCATACTTGTATGCATTCATGTAATATATAATAAATTATATAAATGTTATAAGTTACATATAATTTATATGTTAGAAGTAATATTATTTATAATATAATACTAATATTATAACTATGCTATTATATATGTAACCATTATAAGTTAGATGCATAATTTATTGTAAAACAATAATTTTAGTTATATATTATAACTATACTATAATATCAAAATAAATAATTTTATTTTATTGTATAACTTATACTATATACTATATTTTATTTGTTTTTGTATCATTTGATGATATTTATAAATTTATAAGTTATATAGTATATACTATATACTATATAGATGTTATAAGTTATATGAGATTTATAAGTTAGATGTAATCTAAGTTATAATATAATATCAATATTAATTATAGCTATGCTATTATATACATAGATGTTACACGTCAGATGTATAATTTATTGTAGAACAATAATCTTAGTTATATAATATAGAATATTATATTATAACTATGTTATGATATCAATATAAATAATTCAGTTATATTAAATTATATAGCTTACATACTATGTTATATTTTATTCACTTTTATATCATTTGATGATATTTATATTCGCATACTTGTATGCATTCATGTAATATATAGTAAATTGTATAGATGTTATAAGTTACATATAATTTATATGTTAGACGTAATATTATTTATAATATAATACTAATATTATAACTATGCTATTATATATGTAACTATTATAAGTTAGATGTATAATATATTGTAAAACAATAATTTTAATTATATATTATAACTATACTATAATATCAAAATAAACAATTTTATTTTATTGTATGACTTATACTATATACTATATTTTATTTATTTTTGTATCATTTGATGATATTTATAAATTCATGTACAATTGTATATATTCACATAATATAGATTATATACATCATTTTATAAAATTTATAAATATTTTTAAAAATATAGACATAAAAATAAATATTATATATTTTAAAACTATAGATTTTGATACAATATATACCGCGATTTTCGGTATACCAATATATACGGACAACTGTGGTATATCAGAATAAGGTATTGTACCTTATTACCGGTATATACCGAATATTAAGGTATACCAGAATAAGGTATGATACCGCATCACCGGTATATACAGTAATATTCTGTATACCAGTAATACGGTATCATACCGTATTCTGGTATATACCTTTTTTCTGGTATATACCTTTAATACGGTATTTATTGATTTTTTCGGTATATACCGCGGTATCGGTATACACCGGTATACCCCGATATTTGGAAAATTCATACATTTACCTTACCGTAAATCTTCGGTACGGTATCATACCTTACCAAAAAAACCGGTATACCTTAAATTCGGTATTTTGCGGTATTTTACGGTACGGTATGACCGGTATACCGAATTTTCGGTATATTTTTCCAGCCCTAGTTAGGACTTGGGAGCAAGAGAAATAACTGGGAAAATCAGATTTTTTTTATCGCTCTAATTATAGATAAATTTAAAGAGGCTCCAGGGTGACTTTGAATACCCTCGTCCTATTTATTTCTTCAAAGTCAACTTAGACTAACACTGAAAATGTTGCATGGAAATTAATCTAAATCATGGGATTCTAAATTTCTAATAACCAATGAGAAGTCATCAAACATGAGTGAGTTGAATATCATCTACTAACCATTTTCCATGTACCCAACCAACTCCTCAGCCTTCTTCAAATTTCTTTCCTTATTCAATTGATTCATCAACATATTTAATCTAGATATATTCCCAACCTGATTATCTCTCCATACAAGTAAAGCACATATCTCATTCAACCTAAACATACAATTCCACGTCGCCAAAACCCTCATCAACCCAAACAGGAAGTTCACCATCTCAAACAATAGAAGCACATTAATTTTAGGGTTAATAGTATTTTATGTCCCGAACTTTCAGCGTTTTCCATAAAATGTCCTAAACTTTCATTTTTTTTCTAAAAAACCCAGAATTTTTAAATTTTTTTACAAAAGGTCCCGCTATACAAAATTTGATGACGAAAATATGATAAAAAAACCCCCACAAACTTTCAGCATTTTCCAATAATGGTGGTTCCTAATATGATTTTCCATTAATAACGGTCCCCAAAATATTTATTTTGACGAGACAATTCATCTTTTTGTCACCGAATTTTGTATAGCGGGTCATTTTACGAAAAAGTCTGAAAGTTCGAGATTTTTTAAGAGAAAATTAAAGTTAGGGACATTTTGTGGAAAATGCTGAAAGTTCAAGACATAAAACACTATCCTTAATTTTAAATGTATAATTGTTCACTATGAACTAATCCATCATTGCCATCAACACAAAGTTACAACAAAGAAGCCTATTAAAGCAAGAGAACCAAAAATATTTCCATGGCTGACTCAAGATGATACCTTTTGAGGTATACTATCAGCCTAATTGACCACAAAATCAGAAAGCAAAATTTCCTTGTATCTGTGCCCACCACATGCCAAAATCAAAGAGATAAACAAAACAAATGCACAACACTGTGAGTCTGTGATCAACCCAAGCCACAGATCAAATCACAAACAAGAAATATTTCACTTGCAACGCACAATATTAAACTATGATAGATATTGCGATTATACTCTATGATTGGGTTTTGAAATTTTAAAGTGGTCAGGAAGAATTAACTATGTATGTATCTCAAAACTGGTATTTCCACCAAAATATAGTATAAAAAATGGATCCGCAATTACTTTTTTCCTCCCAAATGCTACAAATTTAGCCACCACCACACTTGTACACAAGATTACAGAACACCTAATCTAATAAATCAAACTCATCCACCATAAGCACATAGCTTACAGGGAGTATAACCAAAAATTTAATAAGACCTGTGAATATTTCAAGCGACGGCGACGGGCTGTGGCTTCGGAGGCTCGACTCTTTTGTTGGATTTCTCCTGAAAATCTTCCATGTTGTAGATGACGGTGATGTACAGCGAGCAGCTCGGGCAGCGAGCGATTTCCTCACCGAGTCGGAGGTCCTCTTTTGTGATCTGGAAAAGATCGCCGCAGGGGCAAGGGTAGGTGAAGGCCTGAAGCTCTTTGTTCCACTCCATGTCTTCAATCTCCACGTCGTCGTACGACATCGTTGCAAAATTTAGGGTTTTCTCTTCACCCTTGAGAAGAGGAATAATAAAAGGGGGTTTAGTTTGAGGGGCATTTGATATTATAAATTATAAGAATATGTGGGGCTCCTCTAATGTGTAGAAGAATAAATCTATCGTTGTCTAGAATTTATTCTTCGTCTATTCGGGGCAGAGTGGGTACCCGACCCCGATTTAACCGAAATTCTAATTGGTTTAATCACATTCCTACAGAAGTTGAATTATTCATCATCGATTCACCCACAATGACAAGTTGGAGACAAATAGCACGAAAGACCAAATTAAGTAGATTTTAGTAAGTTACATGCCATAATTGTTTTCGATATTATGAGAGCAGTTTAGCAATAAGAAATTAACAAGTTGCATGCATTACAAGATTTTAGCAAGATGCAAGCAAGTATAAACATTTAGTAATTAATTCTGCCAAACTGCTGCTGATAAGAGGGAAGAGATTTTGTTGGACTTGAAGAACAGAGCAACCTTGCATCAGTCAGAACATCACCGGGTTTTTTATTATTTATACATTTTAAACTATACATCTTGTTTCTTTATCAAATGGACAAGGATTCTATCCTAACAGAAATCACTAGTTCTCCACAAAATTTTATTATTTAAATTAGCATTCACCAATATATGTCATGTACAATATATATGCCGGGGCATGTAATCTATTTACTATTCTGAGATAGAAGATGAAACATATATAGTTCACAAAGAAAATAATTAAGTGATAAGTTTTGAAACTATGATGCCCACGTAGTGCTAATGTATGCAAAGTGGCAGTCTCCATCATGCAGCAAGAAGACTCAGAAGCTAAAAACAGCTTTATATGAACAAACTAGCATCTAATATATGCATCAAGAATAGAAGCATCATGGGTTCGGGCTTCCATCAAACAAGCATTTAACTAATAGTTTGAAATTCATAGTGAAGCTAATGCGCTAACATGTGTAACACAGAGAGATAGCTACCATCATAAGTGGTGAGAGGAGAAACCAACAAACATCCATTATAATCAACTACATCAACGATATAAGGTGAAATTACTATGCTAAGTTTCAGGGCTGGTCAAATTACATGGCCTACAACAGCTTGGCAGCTCAAGTATTTAGATATTTGTCCAAGAGAATTACTATTTTTTTTAGAAGATAAATTACTATGCTAAGATAACATGCACAATTTCAAGTTACCTTTGTCATTTGAAGTTAATACACTAAATCTAGGAGCACCAGAACAAGTGTTGTGTGGAAAGAAAAAAGCATAAACTGACATTTGAAGTTAATAGTGAAAATCGCTGGAGGCGACCTCAAGCAAGGAGACGCTGAAGCGCACCTATGTGCGCCTCTGTAAGATTTTTGTGTATGCGCGCCTCGTTGGCGAAAGACGGCCGCCTCCACACGCAGAGGCGCTGGGGCGATGCCGAGAATGTAGGAATCGGGAAGATGCAGGCATATTTAAATAAACGGATTTCGGCAGCAATTTCAAATTTTCAGACGTGATTTAAGCAATTATACATATAAACATGGATTTCAGTAATCACACCAACAAAATTCATTCAATATCTTCACCATATATATATATGTGTGTGTGTGTGTGGTGAAATCATCTTCCATAAATACCTTTTCTTGAATCTGCTGTTGTGTCCCCAAACTCTTGAATTGAAGATGGAGACGAGGGAGAAGGGGAATTAGGGCTCAAAACGAATCTGCTCCTGTGTGGAATAGGTTAATTAAAGATTGTTAGCTTTACGACTTTTTTATCTCTCTTTTATTTTCATTTTTTCTCCTTTATTTTAAGACCATCTTTATCAACAACCTACACCAACCCAACTTTTTAATAAAAAATTCATTTCTCTCTCTTCCACATACACAATCTATAATTCAACAACCTTTATCTTTTATCAATGACCCCTTTCAACCTATACCAACCCAATTTTTTAATAAAAAATTCTTTTCTCTCTCTTCCACATATACAATTTAAAATATATTTACTAATATTATTATTTATGATTATATACTTTACTAATATATTTATCTTTTATCAATGATCCTTTCAACCTAAAATATATTTACCAATATTATTATTTATTATTACATATTTTTTACATTTGATTTTTTATATTTAAAAAATATATAATAGTTATTTATATTCATAATTAGCAATTTAAAAATTTCTACACTTAAATGAAGCTATAAACTCAATAACAAAATAAAGCTTACAAAACAAACTAAATTTTTTATAGATACGTGAAATATTAAAATGCAAATACGAAAGATACAAGGTAAAATTTAACTAACACTACCAAATTTTTGCCATATATGCTCAATCAAATCGTTTTTTAGAGCTGCATGAGCTTGTCTATTGCGGAGTTGTTCCCTATTAGTCATATATGTGGACAAGCTTGCAATGCGTTCAGTAGAGTATCGAAACTGTTGATCTCCATCTTCTTCTTGTACTCTTGTAGGATTATCCATAAAAAACTCTGTGGGATCATAATAATTTTGGTATGTCTCATGTTCATCTTCTACTATCATATTGTGTATAATGATACAAGCCATCATAATTTTTCCCATCAAATCCTTGTCCCAAATAAGACATGGGCGTCGAAGAAATGCAAAACGAGCTTGTAGAACTCCAAACGCTCGCTCGACATCTTTTCTAACAGCCTCTTGGTATTGAGCAAACAACTTGTGCTTTCGAGTTTGTGGAGCAACAATTGACTTGACAAATACGGCCCATGGAGGGTATATGCCGTCGGTGAGATAATATGCCATATTATTTTCATGACCATTCACAACGTAATTAACTTTTGGTGCTCGACCTTCTAAGATATCACTAAAAAGTGGAGATCAATGGAGTACATTAATATCATTGCACGAACCTGGAGTCCCAAAGAAAGCATGCCATATCCATAAGTCATATGAAGCAACAACTTCCAAAATGATTGTTGGTTTTCCGCTCCTCCCAGCATATTGCCCAGCCCATCCAGTTGGACAATTTTTCCATTCCCAATGCATGCAATCAATACTGCCAATCATGCCCGGAAATCCACGTTCTTCCCCAATATAGAGCAACCTTGCCAAATCTTGTTCAGTAGGCCTTCTGAGATACTCGTCACTGAAGCAGGAAATGATACCTTCTACGAATTTTATTAGAAATATCCTTGTTGCAGCTTCACTCATTCGCAAGTATTCATCAACAACATCAGTTGACGAACCATACGCCAACACCCGTATTGCTCCAGTACATTTCACCAACGGTGATAGACCTTGTCTACCTGTGGCATCAGGTATTTGTTGAAAATATTCGTCATTGGCAGTAATGGCCTCCACTATACGAAGAAACAAATTTTTTTGCATGCGAAATCTACGTCGAAAAATCTGAGGAGTATACGTCGGCCTTTCCACAAATTAGTCATTCATCAAACGTTGCTCGCCAATCTCGCGTTCTCTGTTACAGTTCCTTCTTCTTGCTCGGGGAGCGGGATCTCCATCAATTAGATTGAGATTGGCTAGGAGCATACCCTCGATGATGCGATCGATTTGATGATTTTGTTCAGCGACTCGCTCTTCCCATTCATCAAAATCGTCAAAATTGCAAGAGTCGGAACTTGAATCTGAATCTACCATTTCAAGAGTGATAATTTGTAAAATGAGAGAGAAAGAAATTTTACTTGAGAAGAAGCAGAAGAGTTTATCGAAATATAGTGTAATGTTAATAGATATATAAAATTATTTTGTATAGCTAAGTTTGACATGTGATTTTGGACTCATCAGAGCTGAATAGACAACTCACTATTATCTTATCAAATCTGAGCTAGTGTCCAAGTAGCTTCTGCAATGACAATTCAATGAACATGATAAAGTTATGGTAAAATTATGATAAAGCTTCTGCAGCATATGCGTGTAAATATAGATTGTCATAACTTTTGTTCATGCATGCATGTGTATATAGTCAAAGTTAAATAAATGAATGGATAATATATATATATATATATATATATATATATATAGGGGGCGGTTATTCAATAAACCACCCTTATTTTAAGAATTACGAACTAGCAAAAATGCATGAATTTTATGTATAACACGCACGAATAAACTGTATAAAGGCATGAATTGCGAAAAATAATTTTTTGCTACATTTGGGATTCGAACTCAGGACCATGAATTTATCCAACAAGGTGATGAATCAACCGTAGATCTTGATGATCTAAGGGCTGAAAATGGTTCCTAATTTATATTTTAAGAAACGTTCTTATTTTAGCCTTCCCCTATATATATATATATATATATATATAATATATATATTATATATTATATAATATAATATAATATATAATACATAGATACCATTATATTATATATTATATTATAATATTATATAGATACCATTATATTATATATAATATAATACATATATTATATAGATACCATTATATTATATAGATAATATAATATTATATTATATATTATATTATATAGATACCATTATATTATATATTTAGATATTTAGATACCATTATATTATATCTAGATATTTAAATATCTATATAATATATATTTAGATATCTATATATTCGTAGATATTATATCTACGAATTTGATATTTAGATACCATTATATTATATATTATATTATAATACATATATTATATATTACATATATATATTATATTATATATATATATTATATTATTATATTATATATGATATAATATAATATATAACTTTGAACTTAAATTAAATGTAATGAAATGAGCTGACAACTTAAATTAAAATGACATGCAAGGGTTTTGATAGCTACCATTTCAAATCCCACGTCAAATAATTAAAATGACATAGATTACTCATTGATACTACATTAATTAGATAGAAGCTAATTCAAATCCCATAATCATATAATTAAAATCACATAAACTAAAATTACAACAAACGAAACTACATTGACTGTCTAAACACAATTTCAATTAGACGACGTTTCATCTCTTCATCTTCCGGGGACAAATTATCTTTTGCCAACAATGTGTTCAACATAACTTCCTTCATCTTAATAGCCTTTCTCTGTTCCTTCTTCAGCTCCAAGTCGACTCTAGCCTCGTGTAGTTTGGTCATTGCTTCGACCTCATTGTCTTTAGTTAGTCTCAAAGCACGAATTTCTGCAACAACTTCATTATTAGATGAAGATTCTGATATCTTACCTTTTCCTTTTCTTTTGGCTTTATCTCTTCCTATAGGACGAGGAATAGTTGAACAATCACTAGTTGGAGTTTCTGGGTTGGAAGGTGCAGAATAATCTCCATGTTCGGAAGTCCTCGATCTTTTGGAGCTGCCACCACTCTCTTCATTAGAAACTTCATCTTCAGGACGTAGTCATGTTGAGCCCTCAAATGAAACATTCCATTTAGGGTGTTTACACATGACTTCGTTGAATACAACTAAATCCTGAAACCTGCAACCACATGTTTCATTATAAATTGCATGAGCTTCTTTTTCAACATCTGCTTGGCTCATTCCACTCCTTTTCCGACTATATGCTTCCTTGCAAGCAGCAAGCCACTTGTTTCCATTTTCATTTAGTCGTTTCCAACGACCTTTTATCATATCGACATTTCTTTCGCTGAGTTCTTCTGGATTATCTGCTTGAGCTTGTTCATACAACTTGTGAACTCGTGTCCACAGAGATAAACCTTTTTGATGTCTGCCATGTACATTATCTTCACTAGCGATACACCAAGATGACATTAGAGCTACATCTTCTTTTACACACCAAATATTTTTTTGCCCTCTTCGATTTTTGTCTGACTTTTGGCCTTCAGTAAACAAAGCCCGAGTAATATTTTGTGGTGACTGGACTTGTTCAAAGGTAGGAATTTGAGTGAGATTTGGAGAAAATTGAGAATTTTGATAATATGAAGAGTTTTGTTGATCTTGGGAATTTGAATAATACGGAGAGTTGAAAAAAGATTGGAAGTTTGGAAAAGGATTTGGATCATTTGGATCCATGTACTCAGATGATGTTTTTTACGTAAATAAAAGTATGAAAGATAGAGAAAAAAGAAATAGGGAAGAAAAATGATGCATGAAGTATGTTGTTGTGTCTGCTATATATAGAGCAGGAGACAATGTCTACGGAAATATTTTTAATTACAAATATGATTTACAAAAGTAGGATAAAATGGTTTAGAAAATTAAGCAAAACAATCATTAGTTAAATCATGATATTTGTGCCACATGGCAGCTCAAGAGTAAAGGTTATTACAAGTTGGTCTGCAATTAATTTTACAATTGGTTGTTGATCAATTTAAATTTTAACATTTTTTTTAATTTACTTATTTTGTCTTGTAGTGATGACCCTCAACAACCGGTCATTGATAAAAGTGGTCTAACAAATAAGGATAAATATCATTTTTTGGCCTATCGTTTTAGCGTTTTCTCAAATATATCCCACCCTAAGCATATTTACAAAACAATACTCATCGTTTCATTTTTTTTCTTATTTGTGGCCCGCAAAAATTTTCCGACTACCGGTAAATGACGTCAGCATTTAAAAAAAAGAAAAGAAAATAAATCGCGTCTGTACAACACTTCGGGGCAGTGCTGCGCAGAGCTGTGCCGGGCAGCGCAGGCAGAGCTGCACAGAGCTGCGCGCTGGCCAGAGCTAACGGTGCGGGGCTGCTTAGCGATTCAAGGGCATGGCTGCACGGAGAAAGGTGCAGGGCTGCGTAGGGCTGGCATGCGGAGAGTTGCGTTTCCGGGCCAGAGCTGCGCTGGGAAACGCTGTCGGGCCAGGGCTGAGCTGAGCACAGCAACGCTGAAGAGGCCTTCCAGTGCAGGGCTGCAGCTTCCAGGCCAGGCCAGCGCTGGGGCAGGGAAGTGCTTAGCACTGGGATGGGATTGCGCTTCTTTAACTTATGATGTGTATTTTCTTTCTTTTTTTCTTTTTTTTTAAATGTTGACGTGTAATAGCTACATGGCACTTGGCCGGAACACATCATTTACCGGTAGCCGGAAAATTTTTGCGGGCCACAAATAAGAAAAAAATGAAACGATGGGTATTGTTTTGTAAATATGCTTAGGGTGGGATATATTTGAGAAAACGCTCAAACGATGGGCCAAAAAGTGATATTTACCCAACAAATAATAATTCAACTTACGATAAAGGGTACTAATTTAAGAGAAAAATAGCAACTTAACCCCTAAGTCCTAACAGAGACACACTTATGACCAATAGCCCCTATATACTCAACATGCGATAAATCAGGCAGAGGGAGGCGGCAGAAAAGAGCAAATAAGAGCTTCTCCAGCCCCAAAAATTGGAGCTGGATCGAGCTGGTGTAAAGGAAATGGATAGGGCTCGAGGGAGGCATGAAGGCTCATGCCTTGGCACGAAGAGAAAGGTTGAAGCCGTGTGTATCTCACGCATGAATTTCTTTTTTCAAAAAAATAAACTTAAATCTGAAATACAGCCGTTGCAAACAGTTAATTTTCTTTTCTTTTTTTTCTTTCTTTTGATCGTTGCAAATGCTTTTTTTTTTTCCTTTTTTCTTCTATAAATACTACACTTTCTCTTCTTCTTTTTTCACATATTCTACAAACTCTCTACAATTTCTCCACACTCTTTAATGTTTATATCAACTTCAAGCAATGGAGGAAGGTTTTGATGAATTTTTCAAGAAGTATTCTCATGATGCGGCCATTCCGACTACCAACCCGATGATGGGGTTCACTCATTTCTTCCAAGCGTCCAACGCGTTAGAGGTGGGCAATGTTCCACCCTCGGCGGACCCACCCCCCGTTGTCGACGAAGTGAAGCCGAAGGCTGCAAAGGGATCCGTAGTGGTTACACCTCCGTCGAGACGTAGCTCATATGCATGTTGTGGGCTGAGGCTACCCACAACTCCATATTGGGAGATAGTTAAAAGGCTCCCGAATATTCGGGTAGCATCACAGAAAAATATAACGCGAGAAGGCCACCGGGAACTACTCATCGTGAGCTCTGACTTATCAAATCTCATTTTCAACGCGTTCAAAAGAGTGTTAAAGCTTGGGAGGCAATATACGACAAGTGCAAAGACAATTGGGGAAGCGTGATGAGCGACGAACAAATCAGTGAAGCCGCGCAAGAAATCTACGAGTCCAACCATGGAGCTCGATTCAAGTACGTCAAATATTGGCACATTTTGCGCAAATGTCAAAAGTTCGCATCTCAGGGCGAAGATGTTCATTCCTCTAAGAAGTCGAAGGGATCCAACGGAGCGCCAACTACAACATCCTCGGAGCCGAGCATCACGATGCGGCCCCAAGGCTAGAAGGCGGCGAAGCGCGACAAAGAAAAATGGAAGAAGGATGAATCATCGTCGGACAAGTTGGCGTACTAAATGGCACTTGAACACGTCGCCGAGATCATGAAAGAACATGCCATTCAAACTGGTTCTATCGCCAAGGCAAAATTCAAAAAAGCCGACGTGCGAGCCAAAGAAGTCGAGGGAAGGCTGCGAGAAGCCGAAGTACGAAGATAAGAGCTTGATTACAAAATTCTCAACACAGACACTTCGGCTATGTCGGAGGCTCATTGCACAATAATATGCTCAAGGACATGATGAGGTGTAGAGGATTGATTTAAATTTATGTTGTGCATTTGGTGCATGGGGTGCATGCATATATGGGCCGTTCGTAGGGGATCGAAGCTTACAAATAGATAAAGTTTGTTTTTAGAGTTTGTTAGCTAGAGATCTTTTATGTGGTTTTTCTTGAGAGCTGATATCATTCTTTTCTTTGCGAGTTGGGAGAGAGAGTTATTTCATTCCTTGATAGTGAGTAGTTTACTGGACTTGTATAGAGAGGTTTTGTGAGAGAAGAGCCAGGTTGAGCTCGATCATATCTGTTGTAACTCATTTACTGTTCCATTGAAATAGTGAAGAAGATCATCTGCCGTAGACGTAGGTTTTGATAACCGAATCACGTAAAACCCTGGTGTCTCTCTCATATTTTCTCTTTCGATTACTTGCTGTGTGATCGTGAGTTCGATCGATTCCAATAGCCTCTACTTATGTAATTTTTATTTAATTTTAATTATTTAAATTTATGTAATCTTTATTTTATTTTAATTAATGGAACATTGAAAATTAAATTAAAAGAGTAAAAAAATGAGATTAATTGGAAATTGAGATTTTAGCGCCATTGTAAGCGCCAATACACTGGAGGGGGGTGGCACTAAGGTGGGGACCACCAATTAGCGCAACTCCAAGCGCCAAGGGCTGGAGATGCTCTAAGAATATGTCGAAAGAAACGAAGAAGAACGTTCAAGATAGATCAGAGAGAGGCGGCACAAGAGAGCAAAATAGGGTTTCAAGAATGTGGGGTGATGAATATTCGAGAGACTCAGCAAAATGAGGGTCGAATTTGAAATTGGGCCAAAGTAAAATTAGACTAATTGCATTCATAGCTTAAATTAGGAAAAGATAAGGGTACACTTAATTATGTTGATTAAGATTTTAATTTATTTTTTTTCCAAAAATAGAAATGAATTGGGATGGCTAAAAAATATTGATTCACTTTCGATAGGACGGAGGGAGTAACATTATATTTATATTTTTATTTTTATAAAATAAAATAGCATTGATTATATATATAATGTACCCTCTTTTTAAAACTATATACTCTCATTGTCTTTGAAAAACATGCATATTTTATCATTTTGGATTATTTCCTAAAAATGCATTTTTTTTATGTTTGAATACTACTTCACCACAATTTATTTATTTTTTATTCCTATTTTTTATATTTATTCACAAAAAAACTCATGGCCCACCACTACATTTTATTAATTAATCTATTATTTACTAATTGTTTTTGACCCGTCGAAAAAACGGGTGAAATTCAGCTCGACTTTCTCCACCCCGCCCAAGAGGCCCAAGGCACCGTCTGCTCTGGCCCAATCCATCTTTGATTTCTCATCGACTCTGCGGAAGGATAACAGAAAGTCGGCTGCGCTGTGAGAAAATTTCAAATTCTTTCAAAATTGCAGAGAAAATTTTTGTTCCGACTTAGGAGAATTCAATGACTGCAAAGTCATGGAGTGGAAGAATGACGCTCGCATACTTGGTCTTCACCGGACCCTTCCACTGGAACTCAACATCCCTCCGACGTCAAAGCTTGCGTTGTTCTCACTTGTATCCATTGACGCGAGCGTCTTCCATCCTCATGCTTGGACCATACGGTTTGAAGTACCTGTCTCAAGCAGACGGACTTCACCTGTTCCTCAGGCGAGCTTATCACCCTTTTGTAAAGCTCCCGTGTGGTGCAACAGCGATGAGCAGAAGCTCATTGTCAACCGGCGCAACCCATTGCACAAGGTCTTCTCCTCATGGGCCAAGTGCTGGATGGACATCGACAGTGTCTATCCTCACGATAGTCACTGACTCGATTCTCTCTACCCACACACTTCCCTCTACTTCTCTCTCTCTCCTCCAGAAACCTCTCCTCAGCCCTCTTCGGTTTGCATGATAGCAGCTCT
Organism: Salvia miltiorrhiza; assembly: GCF_028751815.1. Lineage (NCBI taxonomy): Eukaryota > Viridiplantae > Streptophyta > Magnoliopsida > Lamiales > Lamiaceae > Salvia > Salvia miltiorrhiza. The sequence goes on along the minus strand of NC_080390.1, from coordinate 5,013,567 downwards.
CTTCTCTTCCCATTCTGAGAGCCATGCAAATCAACCCCTGTCCCTTTCTTCATCTCCCTCATTTATCTATTTCTCTAAACCTTCGCATTCTTCATCTCCATCCTACCCAAGGCTTCTTTCTCTGGACCATTCTGCGATTCGATTTCCTCGCATGGCCTTAGCTTCATCCTTCAGTCAATTCTACCTTTTTGATGTTGCCAAAAAGGGGGAAAAGTCAAAAGACTGAAGTCGATTAAGCAAAATGATCATCACGATGATCATGAGGAAGATTAGCCAAGGAGACCTCAAGTTGAAGGAAAACAAGTGGGAATAGAACAAGCTTAGGAACATGAAGACTGAAGACAGAAGATGAAGATCAAGAAGTTCAAGGCGCAGCCAAGCAGACTGCTGGAGTCCATAGGTTTTCCCATGAGATTTTATATTTATTTTTGTACTCCAATGTAAGTTTGCTCTGTACCTCGACTGATGTCTCATCAGTCAATTTATTGCAAATGAAAAGAACTTCTTTTTTATCTCAACCTGAAGACAATAACTTTTTGTCCAGGCTCTGATTATGGTTTAATGTCTTTTTCCTCGTTCGAACTGATGTGTTCATAACTCTGAAGTACAAGTTATTAGGTTCTATTGCTAAGGGGGAACTGTTTTCACCCTGTTTTAGAACTTGTGCTCTGAGTTCAGTCTTTGTTTTGCTTAGAACTGCCGTAAGGTTTTGGCATCATCAAAAAGGGGGAAATTGTTGGGAACCCCATGGAATATCAGGTTTTATTTTGATGATACCAAAATCCTTAGGTTTAATTTGTAATAGACTAGAACTGTTTTGAACTCAAGTGTTAGAGTTCGCTTCTAGTTTAGTTAGTAGTTCTGAAAGCTGAAGACTGAAGACTGAAGGACCGAAGAACTGAAGTACTGAAGATTGAAGATACCAACTGAAGTATATATCAGTTGAAGAATCAGTTCAGAACTGATTACTTAATGTGTGCTCCGTGGACTCAGCAGACTGATACTAAAGTCAAATATCAGTTAAACATTCTTCCTCGGACTGAACTTCCAACGTTCAAAGGAAGCCATGTGCTTACATAGTACAGCCGCATTAAATGCAGAGATCTCAAGATGAAGCCTCAGCCCAAATTCGAAATGCTCTCCAATGGAAGAAATCTTGAAGACGTTCTCCACCAACGGATCTATTCAAGACCTCTCCAATAAATAGCGCTCGAGGATCAACTTCAATTTTCACCGATTCAACGACCTAAGCTGAAGCTCTGCCAAAATTGCTACTCAGCCCAAAGCTTAAATTCCTCAAAGCTTGAATCGAAGAAGAGAATTCCAAAGCCAAAATCAGTCACTACTGATTACACACATTCTCTTAGACCTTAGGCATATATATGTTTACCAAGAAGCCCAGGTCAAAACTTGCTCCAAAGAACTTGTTCTTTGAAGTCTAGTTGGCAAGTTTTTCAAACCTCCTTTCGTAATAAAGAAATCGAGTGTTTGAGTGGAAAATGAGTTCAGGAAGGTACTCTGACTCCGTGAGATCCTAGTGCAAGCTCGTGCTAGGAGTGAGAAATCCGACGCGAGTGAAGCGTGGGTACTGAAGAAAGGTCTCTTCAGTGGAACGGTTGTGTGCACCCGGAAAGCACACGGTTCGGTTTGCAGTGCACCAGTTAAGCACTTGCGGAGTGGATTGTTGGTCTGATCAACCGACCGTGGATGTAGGAAAGTGTTTTCCAAACCACGTAAAATTCTCTGTGTTATTTACAGCTTTCAGTCTTTACATACTTATCTGTGTTCTTACTGTTGATAAACTGAAAACTGAATAACTGCAAAGAGAAACCTAAGACTAACAACGTGCTCAACCGAGGCTATTACGAAATAAGTTTATTTCCGCTGCGTGTGATATCAGTCTGACTGATCTATCCTCTGATAGTCAGGAAGACTTATATCATCTCTGTTTTAGCAAACTCGACTGAAGCCCTTACGTGCATCAGTTAAGTTCCAATAACTTAACTGATAACTCCTTACTGAAGAGTTTTCAGTATCAGTCGTCTACCCTGTTTGGTCAAAACTCTTTTCAGTCAACAGGTGTCATAGTTTGCGTGTAAAGTTTTGTTTTGATCTCAATCTTGAGATCCCTCTGTTTTTAGAGGAGAAATTGAAAAATAGCCCATAGGTGTATTCCCCCCCCCATACACCTATTCGAGACCCTCCGGACCTAACAAAAGGTGATTAGTGGGAAATCGATTTGAGATTCTCAAATTGTAGAGTGATTAGTGGGGAAGCGTTTGGAGATTCTCAAATCCAAGAGTGATTAGTGGGGAATCGATTGGAGATTCTAAAATCCAAGGGTGATTAGTGGAGAAGCGTTTGAAGATTCTCAAATTCAAAGGTGATTAGTGGGGAATCGAATGAGGATTCTCAAATCCAAGAGTGATTAGTAGGAAATTGAATGGAGATTCTCAAATCCAAGGGTGATTAGTGGGAAGCGATTGGAGTTTCTCCAATCCAAAGGTGATTAGTGGAGAATCGATTGGAGATTCGCAAATCCAAGAGTGATTAGTGGGGAATCGATTTGAGATTCTCAAAAATTAAGGGTGATTAGTGGGAAATCGATTTGAGATTCTTAAATTCTAGAGTGATTAGTGGGGAAGCGTTTGGAGATTCTCAAATTCAAAGGTGATTAGTGGTGAATCGATTTGAGATTCTCAAATTCAAAGGTGATTAGTGGGAAATCGATTTGAGATTCTCAAATTCTAGAGTGATTAGTGGGGAATCGATTGGAGATTCTCAAATTCAAAGGTGATTAGTGGGGAATCGATTTGAGATTCTAAAAAATCAAGGGTGATTAGTTGGGAAGCGATTGAAGATTCTCTAATTCGAAGGTGATTGGTGGGAAATTGATTTGAGATTCTCAAATTCTAGAGTGATTAGTGGGGAATCGATTGGAAATTCTCAAATTTCAAGGTGATTAGTGGGAAATCGATTTGAGATTCTCAAATTCTAGAGTGATTAGTGGGGAATCGATTGGAGATTCTCAAATTCAAAGGTGATTAGTGGGGAATCGATTTGAGATTCTCAAAAATCAAGGGTGATTAGTTGGGAAGCAATTGAAGATTCTCAAATTCAAAGGTGATTAGTGGAAAATCGATTTGAGATTCTCAAATTCTAGAGTGATTAGTGGGGAATCGATTGGAAATTCTCAAATTCAAAGGTGATTAGTGGGAAATCGAATGAAGATTCTCAAATCCAAGAGTGATTAGTGGGAAATTGATTGGAGATTCTCAAATTCAAAGGTGAGTAGTGGGGAATCGAATGAAGATTCTCCAATCCAAAGGTGATTAGCGGGTAATCGATTGGAGATTCTCAAATCCAAGAGTGATTAGTGGGGAAGCGTTTGGAGATTCTCAAATTCAAAGGTGATTAGTGGGGAATCGAATGAAGATTCTCAAATCCTAGTGTGATTAGTGGGGAATCGATTGGAAATTCTCAAATTCAAAGGTGATTAGTGGAATCCAATAGAGAAACCAAGTGAATCATTTAAGTACATCTGAAATATAGGTTTGAAACTTATACTTATAATTTGATATTCATTTACTTACATCTCAAATATAAGTTCGAAACATATTTATAATTTGAACATTTTGAAATAACAATTTAATCTTTGTCCCATTTTTTTTATTAGGATACTGTATGAAAATATTTTCCCTTACCATTCTTTATTAATAAATTTTCTTAATATATGCCACCATTAATATTATTCACTATTTTTTTCCTCAAAGCCCAATTGCATTTGCACTAATATTTTTTCACTTTCATAATCCTCAATTAATATCCCTTTTTTCATTTTTTTTTTCATTTTTAGGACGCTTATAATTTAGTGACACCTATTTTTTCTCCAGGATAAATTAGTGTCTTATTTTTACTATTCCGTAAGTTTTTCTACTAATTTCCAAACCAAGTAACTGAACTTTTAAATAAAAGTTATGATAATCTTAATATTACATTTATCAAGTAAATTTGTAGAATAACTTGCGTGCAAGTTATTCTCACATGTGCTAGAGAACAGTACATAATAGAGAAGTAGCTAAGAAAAATAGATTAGCTATTTGATAGACACTTAGTAAGCTTTATTGTTTGAACACAACTAATAGCTGTCTCGAAAAAAGTTTGAATTGACACCACGCTGCTATATGTACTACTACAAATTTGAATTTTCCATTTGTGTTGAATACATAAAATTTGAAAAGCCTTTGAGTTTTATGTCATGGCAAATATTTTATAGTCACTTCTTTCATAGGTTCAATTTTATGACGACCTACAAATTTGTAGTTAATTGTGAATATTACTAATAGCGAATTGTTCTAGTCCTTCTTAATTGAAGAAAATATTCTTGACTGCATTAATATTTGTTGATGGGCATATATTGTATTCTGGCAACGTAGGAAGGAAATATTTTGGGGGAATTTCAATGAATAATACTTTTGGCAAATGGGTACATGATATATTAAGCTGATTGGAAGTCCCCTTTCTTTTGCATCGATGGTATGCAGAATTTGCAGACGATAAATATAATATTTTTTGTACCTGTGATAGTGACGGAATAAGATTAGGTGAGACACTTTTCGAAATTGCATTGGATGATGAAAAATGTTTCACTGTAACTCCTCAGTCCAAAACAGTGTCTCCGTATGTGAAAATCTTAAAATGAAACTTCGACAAATCACACATACATTATAATAGTTTCGAAATATTAATTGTTGAATGGAAGGATGTTAAAATACTATGAAGTTTAAGTAATATTAATCTAGAAATACATATTTTTTTAAAAGTGAGATTTACCCTTTGAAGTTTAACTAATATTCTACAAATATGCTGACAACTCTCTTAAACTCTTATGTAATTGCTTACCTTGTGGCCATTTGTTCAGATGTAGTTGCATACGACATTGGTTATCTGATCGCGAGAATCCTAAAGTTATTTACGTTCGATAGAGAGCTGTCTGTTTAGAAAATGCACTAATTGTTAATTTTTCGCTCATATAATTTGCATGTTTCTTGCTAGTGTCCAATGTGCCTCGCCCATGCACAATTTGAAGACGTGCGGCTGATTATCGCTGAGAATGTTAGTATTGATTGTCGTGCTCGTCGTATTTTTTGTTATGCATATCTTTAAGTATATACATCTAATGAAAAAGAATTTCTTCTATGAAGCTCCCATGTTCGAAATGTACTTTGATGTATGAGCCAACACTGTTCATTCATCGATGCCAACCCTTTTATGATTTTCGCAAACTTGTCTGAATTGGGCTTTGACTTGTTGACATGATAGAAGATGAACTTTTGCCGGGCTACTGCATTAATCCTCATGTCGTGCGCATTATAAGCGACGAACTACACCAAGTTCAATCCAAAAATTACTATAAGGATGCCACCGATGAAAGGGATTTGCAACGTGGTCTCGGGCATGCCATCGGCGCGTTTCATTGTGAGAGATGTAACCAACTGTCTGGTGGAAGTGGCCAGTATGCAGCATGGTTTGTCTTTTTAACGAGTATTCATAACTTATATTTACATTCAACTGTCCAGGATCGTAAAAGTATGGAAGATGTGTTACTAATCTTTCAATATTTTCTTAATCTTTCTCCAGTAGTATGCCATGCGGACACATACTTTGTCACCGATGCATTTGCCAAATCCGTCGCCATTCACGAAATGCACAGGTGAGCCCGTCAAGCTTCCAATATTACCTAGGGTATTTAGTTTTAGACCTTTATGTTGTACATGAAATATTTAGTTTGTCGCTAATATTTTCTATTTGACACTTTATGAAGTGTCCGTCGTGCTCTGAAACCGCTAGCCTATTGGAGTTGCGTCCTCTCCATACTTGACTTGTAAGTCATACGAATCACAACGTGCTACTAGTTTCTATGCAATTTAATGTTTGTAATAATAATGTAAACTGTAAGATTGATCTTCTAATTGACAAGTAACATACGTGCAGACCAGAAACATTGCATGAACCAACGAGTTCGCGGGAAGTGGACATCGCATGAACCAATGAGTTTTGCACGAAATATTTTCAAGAATGACCGTTGACTTAAAGGTATCCTGTCCCTCGACACCCTTTGCCACCTATTTAGCAACATTTCTTCCGGCAACCTTTCCAAGTTCATATTGAAATAAACTCTAAATAGGTGTTGACAAATAACACCTTCTGTCTCCCACATATGGCATGAACAAGAACCCATTTTCGTGGCTTGATTAAATTTCCACAATCCGATAACCTCTAAATGCTGTTTTGGAACATACCTTGAACACAAGAAACTCGTCATTCAAATTTAGTGGTTCGTGTGTAACTTTAACAGATACAGAATTCAAAGCTTCATACTCGAATAACTTGAAAATATTTCGTGTGCAAAGCTGACCAATTTGAACGAGAATTTCACTTGATTGCAATAACATATCGGGCATTCCTCGACACAAAGCATCCTCCTCAAACTCTTGTCTACGCCAATTTATCTGCATTCTCTCAAATCCTAGTACAAATTCATGGACACTTGAAGTAGAAGAACTCAACTCTTTCAACACCCTGTTGATCGCTTCACTGCGAGACGTTGCATGCAATCCACCAGTAAATTTATCTCGAGTAAAAGCAGACGACCATCTCTTTCTCAACTTGTACATGCAACTAAACCATCTATTCTCCAACAGATTGAATTCATCGGTCATAGTTGCCTAATTTGATTCAAACTCTTCGTCGTCTCACAACCATTCATACACCGGAACCACAATGATTTAAAGTGTTTGTTCTGGTTGAAGTGTCCAAATTGCTTCCCGGTATTTTTATTAATATGCCATTGGCAAAGCCAGTGCTTTGCATCACGAAATGTAACATCAACACCGTTCATAAGAGCTTGATCTTGGTCAGAAAATATGATAGAAGGCTCTCTATGATACATTGACTCAAGAAAGGTAGAAAACAACCATTCGTAAGACTCGGTCTTCTCATTGGATAAAAAAGCAATTGCAAACATTACGTTCATCCGATGGTGGTTTATTCCAACAATAGGGACACATATCAAGTCATACTTGTTAGTTTTATACGTCGCATCAACAAAAATCACGTCACCAAAATGCTGATAATCTGTCAGACATCTACTATCCCTAAAAAAGAGATTTTGAAGCTTACCATCGTCGGTGACTTTTACCTTCCAATAGAACGAAGGGTCGCTCAATCCTTTCTCGGTGAAATACTCCAACAATTTGTTCGCATCGTAATTAGGAACTTTAGCCATTTTCGCATTGTTGGAGTTGAGTTCATTATACACATCCTTGCGTATGAAACCAATATTTTCACGACTTCCCGCTTCATTTTCCAAAAAACGATACGAACGACTAACCCCAATACCACTTGACTTCATTGACATAAGCAAAGTCTTCTGGGAATGTGTCATTTCACGGGCAGAGCGCAACAAATAACTTTCGCTTGGATGTACCAATTCATGATTGTGCTCTTTCTCGAACAAAGTTATGACCCAAGGAGAATCAACATCTGTACGACCAACACGTAGCCTAGCCTTGCAGTTGCTTCTATAACTCTGCTTTTTGTAGGCCGCTAGCCTACCATTTGAGGCCTTGTTATCAGGTGGTCCCTCGCATGAACAATGATAAGCCTTCGAACATACAATTTTCTGTGTTTTTGAATTTCCCTTGCGCCCCTTTCCTAGCTGAAAATCCAATCATCTGCGCATATTGACAATACAACATAAAAACTTCGTCAAGGGTGTCAATAGCACTTCCAACATTAATCATGGATTCCACTTCACGCAATGTCACTAAATCTCCATTCACACTTTCTTCCTCAACTGATTCGCCATTCGGTTCGTCTTCGTTGGCACAAACACTTTCTTCGGACATTGCATCAGTCGATTGCTCATTATCACCTCCTGAATCACTATTACTTAAATCACGTTGAATACCATTGCCACTATAACTATCGGAACATCCATCACTGCTACAGGATATATTTAAATCGATATCCATTTCCCTTCAATTCACAAGAGCAGATTCAGCAATGGCGTGGAAAATATAAGTTGCCTTAAACAATAATAATCACTATTGCACCTAAATAAATAAAGGCAAGAAAAGGGCTAACTAACGTAAATCACGATTATATTTTTTTCCACAAGAATTACCAACAATAATTAAATATTTTCCCAATAATTATATAATTACAAACAATAATTATACAAAAAAAGAACAAAAATTAAGACGACAATAATAATATTTTTCCCCACAAAAATTACCAACAATAAACCAAAAAAAATAAGAGAAAGGTATAAAATTACCTTCGAGAATTCTTCACACAGTAATGCAGCAGCAACAAAGGTGAACGGTGAGTGCTGGAGAATATTATACTTCGGCGGATTTCACAAACCCAGTTGAAAGCTTACAACGTCAAAGAATAGCAACAATGCTGGAGAACCCATTTTTAAATTTTTAATTTTACCCTCACAAGATAATACTTCCACAGAATAAGGCTTTGAGGAAAAGCCAAAAAATTTAAAAAAATACGTATCCCACGGTTTACATTCATTCAAACTACAATCAACACGTTCAATGGTCGAAACGTGTAAACACAAGTTACAGACGGAAAAATAAATTAATTACTAGCATTCATAGGTAGCAAGAGCTACACCGGAAAACGAGATATCAAAAGTTCAGTACACTACTGGTGGTATTCAACAATAACCCACATCCGGTCTGGGTTAAGCAAAAATACAAGGACCGGTCTGGGTTTTCCAAGTAACAAAATAAATAACAAAACAGAGAAAACACGTGTCACTTGATCTACGACAGTGCGTAGAAGGCAGGGACGTAGGGTAGACAAAGCCTCCTAGGACGGTCTTGGCCACTTATAGCAGTTACAACTAGGCTATCAATATCAATGAGGACGAGGACTCCCATGAAGGAGAGAGCAAAAGTTTGACCTTTTACACACGTAACATCTATAAACTTGGCGTGAATTTTATCTTTGACACATCTTCAAGAACTGTAGCCAGGTGATTTTTTTTATCTGAGCAGAGAGAAACGATTAGCGTGATTTTTTTTTATTCAATTAGGGCTTGAGATTTTAAAAAGGGAAGACCACCGTGAATTTCAATTATTTCGGGTAGAATAGATTTTAATTTTCAGGATGGATTTTTCATTTATAAAATGACATGGATTAAAAAAAGAGAATATAAAATGACATAAATTAAAAAAAAATAGAATTTAAATTACACTATGGCATCCGGCGAGCCACGTCATGTTTCCAGTGGCCATAAAAGAGATGCGAGATATATTTGATAAAATCCTGATACTTTGAGGGTTTAGAAAATATTTCAAAAGTTCCATGATATTTTTGATAAAGCGGATATAGTTCAAGTTTAATATGATACCCTAAATTTTTTTATTACAATATAATAAACTTGGCAATTCCATGTGAACTAATAAGTCCACGTAATTAAACTCCGGCGTTCCAAGTCAATTTTTGAATGTCGAATTTTTTTTATGGAACACAATTAAAAAAATATTGATAGATTGATACTAATTTAATAATATCGAAAAGTTGAGACATAATTAATAATTCAAGCAAACAGAAAGTGACATTTACTCTCCTTAAAATTTGTGTTACATAACATGTTTCGGAGACCGAAAAAGTATAAAAAACGGTTAGTATTTTCGAGCATAGACGAAGTTAGGGAATACGTTTGGAAGGTGTAATGAAGGTGTTTTTTTCCTACAAAAACAGCTATCTATATTGCAAGACGATGTGCGGATTTGTATAATTGCCTGCGCGATGATTTCTTTGATTAGTGTTAGTCCATATGTGTGTATTGCGTGTATGTGCGGCTATGCATTATACGTATTAGTACGTGTGTGTGAGAGACATACGAATGGCGGTATCTTGCCCCAACCCATTTCAAATTTTCTCTCTCTCCCAAATTGAACACCTAAGTAACATAACACACGACCATCGGCGTGTGATTTGGGTTTTCACCAATATAATCACAGGCATTCCACTCAAAAAGAGCTAAGAAAATATCAATATATTAACTCTACATTGCCATTTTTGTGGAAATTTTTAGTTCTCATCACCTTATCATGATCAATAATGAGCCAGAAAATAATTAGTGGACTACGCATAATTAAATTCCCAACTCATCCCCCCAATACCAAATAAACAAGCATTTGTCAATTTAGTAGTACTATATTAGTATCTCTTAAGATTATAAGCTAACCAAATTGAGACAACGACACTAAAATAATGGTGGGGCATCGCAGAATACATCGAATCGTATATTTCTCAAAAGTAGATCCAAAAGTAGATCCAAAATTCTGATCCCATAAACTATGAGACACAAAGAAGGCTTTCCCTTTTGTAGCCTTCTTACTATTTACTCGTAGAAGTAGGAATAAAATGAATGTGGCCACCATTTCTAAAGCACTCACTTCATCTTCAAGATTATTCAATCTCCTTCGCCTACCTACACGCTGTCTCCACACACAATATTGCTACAAATTTGACATCTAAATTGCCTTATTCAATCTTGCGTGACAAATCAACAACAAATTAAATGTTACTCCATCATAACTTACATATATGTACATAAGTTGATCAAAATCTAAATTCTAAACCCCAAACCGCTACTAGCTACCTTTGAAATCTCCGCGGAACCCTCGGCGTCGGGACTAAGACGTCGATCCGGCCCGATTTTATCAAGTCGATCCGGTCCTGTATGGTCCGGTCGAACAGCCGGTTCTCGGGATTCTCGGCGTAGCAGACGTAGTAACAGCTCACGCAGGCATGGGGTAATGCCATTGCAATCCTAGTCTGTCCAATGACAAAAGGGAAATACATTATTACATTAATTAATTAAACAAATCACATGTAATTAATGGAGAAAATATTTGCAAGTGGTTGTTGGAGCACCAACCATTAGGTAACCGATCAAGGTAGCTAGCACCGCCAGCGTTCCGATGTAGCCCGGCCGGTGCAGGGTGGCCGTCCACGCGGACACGACGATGGCGCAGATTGCCCCGCTGCAGACGCCGGTGAGGAAGCATATGGCCGTCGTTATGTCGGAGTCCACGACCTCCGTCATCTCCCTCTTCACGAAGAGCTCCCAAGTGTCCTGAGACGCTTTGACGAATCCTTTCCCATAAGCTGCGATCTGCACAATACGCTATGTCATTATTACTTATACTAGTTTTACACTCGTGCGATGATGATGATTAATGAGTAGTACCTGCACATAAGCCCAGCCATTCCCACGGCGGAAGATGGACTCCATGACTCTGAGGCAGCAATGCGCGCAGCAGAACATGAATTCGTCTTCTCCTTCGATCAAATTCAAGCCTCTGGCGACGATCCTGAGGGCCTCGATGGTGGGGACGAAGAGCGATCCGAGGCAGGCGCTTCCGAGGTTATTGGACAAGGCTCGCTGGAAGCAGAACTGAGTGCTGGATTGCATTCCTCTAAGATAGTAAAGAGCAATGACTCTGCTAACGGTCAAATTAGCCACATTCCTCATCACCTCAGCAGTCCAAGCCAAGCTCAGAACCAGCGCTAATATTATCAATGGCGGAACGTAGAAGTTCAAGGCCCCAACCACCGCGAAAATCCACAGCGACATCCAGCAGAATGCAGCTCCGAGCATCCAATACGTAGGCTGGTTTAGATCGGAGAATTTCGACACCGGCTCCAGCGATTTCACGAAGATTCTGGAGCAGAAACTGGTCCGCTGCGTCACCCAGCACGCGTAGAGTCCGTTGCCCACGGCGAAGGCGATGTAGAGGGCGCCGACGCCGTCGGTGGCCGGCGTTTGGAAGCAGATTAAGAGGATTCCGGTGGCGAGAGTTAGGGCAAAGGAGCCCCAAATTATGATGTGCACCATGATGTGAGGCCACACTCTGACGGCCTTCTGCCACACGAATGCGAGCGTGATGCTGAGGAGAGATGCCGCCTCCACTTGAGGTAGGAAATACTTCAACACGCGCTTCTCTCTCCGCCGAGCACTGCCTTCCTCCAATAGCCCTTTCACGCCCCTAAATATTAAGAACCCCACCAGCCCCACCGCCGCCGCCATGTGCACTGTGAAGACCAACAGAGAGATCTTGTTTGTGTATTTCCTCGAATTCAACGTCACCACCGATTGCTGCAAATTAATAGTCCTCGATTAATTTATTAATCACCACAGATTTCGATTTTCGACTCCTTTTCTTTTTGTTTTTACCTGTGGGGTGGGTATGGAGCGAGTTTGCGGCGACGGCGGCTGCTCCATGGGAGGAGGAGGAGGAGGGGGCGAAGATGAGCCGCGCGGCGGTGGCGGCGGCTGAGCCGGGGAGGGGCGCGGCGGGGGGCGAGCTGGAGAGGGAGAGGCGACTCGCGTCGCATTATCCATGACGAGTCTGAGAGGGTTTGTGGCGCTCAATCTCTGCATTCTCGACATGTGAAACGCATTTGGGGGATGTGTCTGCACCGATTCCCTTTCAACATTGGCCTCCCCCATTTCCAAATCCTTCAACTCCACATTCTCTCTCTCCAATTTCTCGTTCCCTCCCTGCAACACTACCTGAAAAGAAAAACATCACAAAAAAAATTAGAGAGAGAGAGAGATTAGTGGAGCTTGAAGCAAAGAGGTTGAAGGCGGCGGACTGACGGGTTCTGCGGCGCCCATGGCGGCGCGTGGCGGTGGTGAGGAGCGTTAGATTTTCTTGTTATGCGATGGTGATGCAACTGGCTGCTCCTATCTCCTCACCATTGATTCCATTTTTACAATAGGCTTTTGTGACGTAGTTGTAGGTTTACCGTCCACGCGCAGTAGTGAGCACGTGGCGAGAACGAAGAACAAAGAGATGAAGGTGTTTTTGACGAGTTGGTCCCGACCGTTTCTGCTGAGGTGAGGTGTGATCCTGTGTGAGTAGGACCACGGCGGCTTGCTTTTAAGTGCACGAATTTTTAAGCACACGTGGATATTTGGAATAGGGCAAATGGTTTTTAAGAGCATCCGCATTGGGACCTCCTTGATAGCCTCCTTGATAGCCTACTTGATAGTGTTTGTGTTATTGAGTAGGTAGTGCTGCATTGGGGTTCCTTGATAGCCTCCTTGATAATATTAGTTTTGATTTTATGTTTTTCATTTAAATTTTATTTCTCAAATTTAAATAACACAATTTATTACAAATTTAAATTGCATTAATTATAAAATCCTAAATATTACATAAAACTTTAATAAAATAAAAACAATTCCTAAAAATTAACTACTCTGGCCCTAGAGGTCCGAAACGTGCCCAAAGGTGCTCAGTCAAATCATATCGGAGCTGAGCATGTAGTTGTCTATCTCGGAGAAGGCTATCCCTTCGCACATATTCCTCGAAGGCCACCGGTGTTTGTCCAGCACTCTCCGTCGAACCACTGCTAGATGCCCCGTCATCATCTCTCCAGTTGGCAGCCGCTTCACCTTCGTGCTCCACAATCATGTTGTGGAGAATGATGCAACACAACATGATGTCCTTCAAGTGCTCTACGTACCAATTGCGCGCCGGACATCGAATGATTCCCCACCGAGCTTGAAGGACTCCGAAGGCGCGTTCCACATCCTTCCGTGCCGATTCTTGCATCTTCTTGAACCTTGCCTCCTTCAGATTGGTTGCCATTGATGGACTCTTCACGAAGCAACGCCACTCCGGATATATGCCGTCACACAAATAGTAGCCCATCCGGTATTCGCGCTGGTTGGCATGAAAGACCACCGGCGCCGCAGTTCCTCCTAACACGTCGGAGAAGAGAGGAGACTGATTCAGCACATTGATGTCGTTGTTTGAACCAGCGACGCCGAAGAAGGCGTGCCAAATCCACAAATCGAATGAGGCAACTGCCTCCAATATCAAGGTGGGCTCTCCCTGATCCCCGCGTGTGTATGCGCCGTGCCACGCCTTTGGGCAGTTCTTCCACGCCCAATGCATGCAGTCTAAGCTCCCGAGCATCCCGGGAAAACCATGTCTCGCCTCGTGCATTCGGAGTAGGCGTTGCACGTCTGTTGCCGTTGGACGGCGCAGGTAATGGGCTCCAAAAGCCCGTATGACCGCCTTGCAGAACTTCTTTAGGCATAGACGACCGGTTGAGTCCGCCACTTTGAGATACTCATCGAACACATCCGCACTAACCCCGGTGGCTAATTGGCGGATAGCCGACGTGCATTTCTGCAAAGGAGAAAGAGAATCTCGACCGAGTGCATCAGTGCTCATATGAAAGTAAATATCTTCACCTTGAACAGCCTCGACGATGCGCAAGAAGAGCTCCTTCTGCATGCGAAATCGACGCCGGAAAAAAGTAGGGCCGTACGTTGGATTGTCGACGAAGTAGTCTTGCATAAGACGTACATGGGCCTCTTCACGATCACGGTGGACGTATGATCGGGGACGTTTCGCACGCGCCGGCTCCGGCGCCGGTTGGGGGTAGTATGATTGAAGCACTTGTTTCTGCAACTCAACCAACTCCATGAACTTTTCAGCGACTTCGTCGGAATCGGGCGAAGAATCATGTTCAGGTGACGACATTTTTGGAAGAAAAATTGTAGGAGGAAGAAGGAATGAGTTGTGATGAATGAAAGTGAGTTGTGATGAATGAATTGTAGGTGAATGAGTTGTAGGGAGAAGTATTATTTATAGAGAGAAAAGAAGATTAAAAAAAAAAAAAAAAAAAAGGAAAATTGAAGAATGCCGTTGAAAGAGCCGTTGGAAAGCAAAAAAAAAAAAAAAAAAAAAATAATGAAGAAACGGTCGAAAATATTGAAATAGGAATTTTTTTTTTTTTATGGCGCGTGCAGAGCACGCGCCTACTCGAGGCTCCTCGATAACTCGAGGAGTCCTCGAGGAACACCACGCTGCATCGCCCTCCTCGAAGCCAGCCATCTCCTCGAGGAGGCCCTCGAGTACCCGCGATGCGGGTGCTCTAATACCCACTTTTATAATACATCTATCAAATCTACCCACCTATATAAAACATCTATGAAAAATACCCACTTCATAGTGAAATACCATTTCTACCCTTATACTTAATCTCTAAAATTGTGCTTAAATGGTATATCGGCTGGAAACTTTCCTCGTGCCCGATAGGTTACTCTGTAATCTGGGTCTGGACTGTGAGACAACGCCACGTACTTTTAAGCAAAAAATTGAGTTAATTGATCCCGCGCTTCTCAAAATGGTATCAGAGCGGGTTTTTATAGAGGAATTATGTAATTTTTAATTTATTTTATTAGTAACCCATGTGGGAGGAGACTCCATTTAAGTTTATGGATCCGGACGAGTGTCCGAGATGTGTACACTACAGGAACTCTCTCCAAAATTTGGAGATAGAAATCAGTCGCTTTATTGGCGACCTTAGATGGAACAATCGAGCCCTCGTTACCAACCTAAGACGAGGAGGAGATATCGAGCTTATTCGCGATATTATTGCGAGTATCCAGTTCTACCACGAGAACCTCATGAGAATGGCCGCAGTCAGAGCGACCATTGAACGAAACATGGAGGAGGCCCATTGGTCCCACGACTGATGGAACCAAAGGACAAGGCGGGTGTAGCTTTTCCAAGCTACCAAAAGATCGAGTCAAGCTCTTCCGACAACGTCAACTTGCGGGAGATCCAAAAGACGGTGGAATATTATGGCATCAAG
Source organism: Salvia miltiorrhiza (assembly GCF_028751815.1). Lineage (NCBI taxonomy): Eukaryota > Viridiplantae > Streptophyta > Magnoliopsida > Lamiales > Lamiaceae > Salvia > Salvia miltiorrhiza. The sequence goes on along the minus strand of NC_080390.1, from coordinate 4,997,853 downwards.
CTGTATGATCTACCGATGGAGATAAGCTGAATATCACTCAAACAAGAGGAAATACTAACCCTCTTGCGTGATATCCAGAAGAGAATGGAGGAGATCGAAAGGCGAAAACCATGTTCCGAAAAAATTCGGAATCAATGGTCCAAAGGTCCAGCGAATCTACCTCTATTTGATGCAACACCCAAGGAGTTGCAACCGGAGGACATAATCCGAATCATGAAAGGCAAATATCATGAATAGCCTTGACAGAATCGGATTAGAAGATCTACAGGAGTTAGCAGAATCTTTTGCTAACCTCAATATGGTTGATCTAAAGATGAACCAAGGAGATGAGGTTCCCAAAACCGAGCCTCAAGAAGAAGAATCGTCAAAGAAAGGGTCAGCTCAAGACGATGCAAGCCAGTTCCAACGAACCAGGCGACGAAGGCCTCAAATGCAGGATACTCCTGTAGGAAAGGCCACACTGGAACCAGTCCATCCATATGGATTGATTCTCAACCTTGACGAAGCCAGTTTCAAAGAATGGGAGGGTCTCATCAACGAATGGGCTTCATCATTGAAAGTCGTAATTGCCACAATTGATTACGACAAAAAAGAATTTGCCAGAGTCTTCGAAGCCAGTCTGGCAGGAATGGTAAAACAATACTGGGACAAAATTGAGGTTCCAGCAAGGGAAGAAATGTTTAGTAGCCCGTCAATGTATGAAATCATTAAGGAAATTACTAAGCAGATTAAAATCCATTTCTTGGGAATGGGTTTTTTCGAAGGATCCGCAGAGGAGAAACGCAAGAAATATCAACAAGCACTTTACAATTTGAGATTGATGGTGCTAGAGCCAAAAGCTCTCGATGAATTTCTGCGCCTGTACACCCTATATGTCCATATGGGGGAGGTTGATGATCAGAAAGCCATGGATCTCTTTTTCCCAAAATTTCCGAGTCCATGGAGGGAAATGTTCATCAACGAGTATGTTTCACCAGGAGGATATCCACTTGATAGTGCTTCAAGAAGGATGTCTTATGTTCACAAGAAGCTGTCCGAATGGTGCCAGAAGGCAGCGGACCAGAGGAATCTCACGAGATTGAGGAGACTCAACAAGAAATCTCCATTGATGTGCGACAATATTGATCTTCCAACAGAGATCGGTGCTGAATTGCTATATCAAAGGAAGAGCCGAAAGAAACATAGGTATCAACCCTATGAAAGAAAGTCCAGAAGGAGTTCTTGGAAGCCAAGAACGATGTGGACCAGACAGAAAGCACGCTCCTACAAATCAGGCCAACGGAGCGGACCATCAAGAAACCGATTCTCAAATCAAAAGAGAATCCCGGCGAGAAAAACTTTCAGGCGTACTCAGGAGTCAGGCCAAAGCAAATGAAAGTTTCAAGGATTGCAACTGCTGGTCGTGCGGTGCAAAGGGGCATATTTCAACCAATTGCCCAGACAACGAGAAAAGGAAGATAAGAAGATTCGAATCCACACCGGATATCGAAGACGCTATCTACCACCAGGAATTGATACTCGTGTATCAGTTCAAAGATATATCCTCTAATGAGAGTATATATGAGCAAGAAGAGGTCTTTAGTTCTGAGGATTCGGAGACGACTGATGGATCAACCGGAGACGAGTCAGACTAAAGAGGAGCACGAAGTTCACCACACCCAGAAGGAGGATCAGAATGGATTTACCAGCCATTTCCTGATTCCACAAGAAGAAGTGGTGAAAAAGCTCGTGAGAAAACTCAAGAAGGAAACCGAAGAGGTTCGAACCTACCAAGGGTTTTCCAATGGAAGATTGAATCAAGTATTACATAGCTTGATTCCAACCAAAAGGAAGCATCATGTCTATTTTGGCATCACAAGCCAAGAAATGGCGCTTCCAATTGAGATCACGAGTAATCAGGTGGAAATCCAGCTGGTTCCAGCCGAAGAAATTAGGCAGGATCTCAAGAAAATGAAGCCAGAAGTCGCGAGTACGATGAAATGGATTCATATTGGAGCAATTCAATTGGTAATCAAATCTTCCCTTTCCCCAGGGATAGACCAACCAATTGACGTCGCACTCTGCGACAAAAGGATCAAAGAGGCCATGGAATCAATTCTTGGAGCCTTTTCAGGCAATCTTTATGCCGAGAAGATTATAACCGAGTTCTATCCTCAAATCGCTTATAATCTGCAGGATTCATCCTTCAGTCGAGCCCTGACTCTCTATCAGGACTACAAAAAGAAGGAATATATGACGGATGGAAATAAGCCATACTCACTGACTTATCAAGTCTCGTATGCCTTATCAAATTCCCATCACACGGAATTATTTCTGGGAAAAGAACATATTGAAATTCCAGAAATATTCAAAGAGGTGGCCAAGGCAGTCAATCCAAACCGAGTGGAGATTCCTCAGATCAGAGAAATCGACATCGATATTGGAGACAAGCCGGTGCTTAGCCATACCCAAAGTCTCAGACTAGGAGCACCAAGGCTATCATTCCAAGGAAACAGGCTAACTTCAGGGCCTATTACAAGAAGTTTTTCTCATTCGTATGAGAGAAGGACAATCCAGGAAACACCAGTCTCGGACATGAGAATCAAGCTCAAATGTCCCGAAGGGTGGAGACAAGTTTCTACAACATTTGATACAACAAGCAGGGAGAACAAGTTTCCCTGTAGCTCGTTGTATTATCTGGCAAATCCAGGAGACAACCGATATATCAGAATTCTGGAGGTTGGAGGTTTTGAAATCCAAACTGAAGGCCAAGCCGGACAAGAAGCAGATGTCCTGATCCTAGGACGAGATTTCCTTGACAAATATAAACCATGGTCATGGAAATCAGGAGGAATGGAGATCACCATTGGACGCCAAAGAGTGATGATCCAATGACCAGCCCATTCTCGATATACATCTCGGTTGGGATGTTATACGAGAAATTCAAAGCAGAATATTTTGCTGCTTATGTGGATTCAGGAGCAGGAATCTGTACAGCAAAAAGAGAAGTTTTTCCAGCAGACGTGGAAGAAGATCTACCTCGAATTGCAGGAAGAGATTTCTCCAAAAAGATTTTACTTCTATCAAAAGGAGTAAAACAAACGGAAATATTGATCGGCGGAGCAGGACAGACACCTTGGTACAAGGTCAAAACTCCACCAATTTATTTCCATGATACCGGAGCAGATATATTATTTGGAAATAATTTTCTGGAAAGCTTCAAGCGGTATACACAAGACAATGAGGCCAGGAGGCTAGTGTTCACAACCAATTGTGACCACAAGATCATTGTGTAAAGGCTCAATGGAGCTTTTCATCGCTCGATGCCAATCAAATTTCGCAGCAAGCGTGGTGATGATGGCAGACTCCGGAGACCCCAAATGAAGGATCAAAGGAGATTCGGAGAAGTTTTGCTCAAATGCAGAACTGAGGGATTCCCAGATCTCTCCGAGGAAGAAATTCAAATCCTCAAAGTATCTCTGATATCACACAAAGATATCAAGGAAGAAGAACAGGTGTCCATTGCCGACGTCAAAAGAAGAATCCAGAAGTGTTACCACGAGGATCCTTTGGCATGGTGGGACAAGAACCAGCTCAGAGCAACCTTGAAAGTTAAAACTGGAAAAGAGCATGAGTTCGTAAGGTTCAAACCTATCCTGATGAACCCTCGTGATCAACAGGATATGATGAGTATAATCAAGGAACACCTTGATTTAAAATTGATCGAAGAAGGAAGATCACCCTACAGCAGTCCCGGATTTCTGGTTCGGAATCATGGGGAGATCAAGCGAGGAAAACCAAGATTGGTCATTAATTATAAAGGGATTAATGACATTCTTGAGTTTGACGGATACTTCATCCCAAGCAGAGAACACCTCATCAGCTGCATCAGAGGTGCAAGGGTTTTCTCAAAGTTCGACTGCAAATCAGGTTTCTACCAGATTCGCATGGAGGAAGGGAGTAAGAAGTTCACAGCTTTCTCAACTCCACAAGGACATTATGTCTGGAATGTCATGCCAATGGGGTTAGCCAACGCACCTCAGATATTCCAAAGGAAGATGGATAATCTGTTCAAAGATTATTCCTCGTTTATGTTTGTTTATATTGATGACATTCTTATTGCATCAAAAAACATTCATGAACATGTCAAGCATCTGGAGATCTTCGCGGATGTTTGCCAACAAGAAGGACTTGTGCTGTCAGAAAAGAAGGCAGTCATTGCTACCCAGAAGATGGAGTTTCTGGGGATTGAGATCGATGAATCAGGGATAATTCTACAAGATCATATTGTGGAAAAAGTCCAGGGATTTCCGGAGGATCTCAAGGAAAAGAAGCAGCTCCAAAGCTTTCTCGGAGTTGTTAACTTTGCAGGAATGTTTATCAAAAATCTTGCAGAGCATCGGAAAATCTTTAGTTCATTACTAAAGAAAGATGTTCCATTCATATGGAAGGAGGAACATAGAGAGGGTATGAAGAAGTTGAAAGAGATTTGCAAAAACCTCCCAAAACTTTCAATACCACAAGATGAGGATGATCTGGTCCTCTATACAGACGCGAGCGATTTCTGGTGGGCAACAGTGCTCACAAAGATCACCCCTTCTGGAGAAGAACCTTGCAGATACTGTAGCGGTCTTTTCTCCGACAACGAAGTTGTGCGATGGCACATCAACGAGAAGGAGTTTTTTGCAGTGCGAAAGGCGTTTAAAAAATGGCCGCTTTTCTTACTCGCTAAAAAATTCGTTTTGAAAGTTGATAACACTAACGTTAGAGCTTTCTTAACAATAAAGATTGAATCTAAACCTGAAAAGGCTAGATTGATTAGGTGGTAAGCAGAATGCCAATATTATGATTATGATATTGTCATCCTGAAATCTGATCAGAATGTTCTTGCAGATTTCCTGACAAGGGATGGAGCTCCCTGAAGTGGAAGCCATCGAGGAACAACAGGCGCAGCTCTTTGAATGCTTAGAGTTGCTACAACAGGACTGGGAAAAGTGTGTTTTACACACCAAACAGGCAGGGAAGATACAGGCGGCTGACGAAGCCCAAGTATCTAACCAAATCAATGCATGCTTCAAGAAGATGTTTAATCTTCAGGAAGTACTAAACGAGCCGCTCTTGCGCGTTATCCGGGATAACCGGATTAAAGCAATGCTTTCCGTACAGGGCGGATTACCTGTAGCAGGGGATTCAAGTACCCCTAGCCCAAGTCCTGAGAGGATGGCTTTACAGCCGGATGCTCGAGGAAAAGATGTTGTTAAGGGGTCACACCCTGACTCAACATGTCGACCCTCCACCTCTGGGGTAAAAGAGGAAGAGATCAACCTTAGGCCTATGACCGGCCAAGTTAAGGTTGATACTAATTTTATTGAAAGTTCTCCTTCTTGGCAGGTATATCAAGACAGGTGGGAGAAACTTCTCACAAGAAGAGGCATTAATCCGGGAAATTGCCGGGTTGATGTTGCAGGAAAATATCCAAGGGTTTGGGTGACTCCAGGAGCCAATCCAAACGATGTTAAAGAATGGTATGAGTTTGGGGCATTAGCCTCAGTTTATACCACTTCTCCGGCCTTCACCGAAATCAAGGGTCTACCCAAATGGATCCAGAAAACGGTGTTCGACGCATGGGAGAACAACGAGTCCCTCAAAAGGGGAGATGTTCTGGAATTGTACTTCTTCAGTGCAGCTCCAGAGCCAGTGGGCAAAGGAGTCTACGAAGCCTTCCATTTCATCAAGCTTCGGAGACCAGATACGGGAGCCTTGAACCGAATCAAAGTTCCCGATTTTCAGGCTGCAATCGTCTCAACATTCAAGGAAGATCAAATCTCCACGAGACGAGCATGGGGTCTATGGGTCTGTCTCACAGAGATGGACAAAATGAAGTCCAGATTCAAGTTCTTTCAGAGTTCGGATCTGGGAACGTTCCTGGTTAACACAATGACAGGAACAACAACCAAGTTTGCCGAAAACTCCTTCGAGAATAAAAGGCAAACGATATGGAAAAACAGGATAGCGGGGAGCAAGGAGACTCGTCGCAAATTCTGCAATATGGCTCATCTGGGCCATTGGAACGAGAAAATCTGCGATCAATGTTCGTCGCAGAAGGAGCCAGAATTCGGCAAAGGTTTCTTCCCGAAACCTGACAGAAGGAGGTTCCGGTCTGATGAGCATGACGAGCATCAGACTCCAAAGGGGAGAACCCCACGGGCACCAAAAAAGTAAGGTGGCCGACAAAGCAATGTGAATCATGTGATTCACAGCAAGGATCGCACCCACAAAAGAAACGACAAAAGTGGGTGGAATGAAAGGAGGACCACTCACCAAACGCTCCAGGACAAAACGTGAGTGGAAGAAAAGCAGCCGGCCCCTACCAGCATTATCACAAAGCGATAAAGCAAGGGTCCAGCACCATGTGATGACACCAACAAGTGTCGGCAATAATGGCCAACAAAAGGAGGTGGATGTCACATTCAAAACAGCTGGCCACGAAGATGGAATCTGAGGCCAACAACCGAGCAATAATAGAGGGGTTTCAAACCTCTATTTAAACACAAGTGCTGGAGGGAAGAAGGGCATCAGAAAATCACAACATATTTTCACACACCACTTCCTCTCTCTAGAAAAATTATCTTTGTAATTTTAATTTTCTGTTTTTCAAAGTTTTTCTTTTTAGTTTTAATTTCCTTTTTATTTTATGTACACAAGTATTAGCTACTATGAGTAGCTAAAACAAGTTAGTCTCCTCCCTTGGGGAGTATTTTATGAAATAAATTAATTATTATATAATTCCTCTATAAACGCTTAGTTTTTGTCCAACTTTTCCGGGTTGAGTAAAAATATTTTCTTTATTTTTCCAACAAAGTATTTAGTCGGCACTTAGTGAAGGGGAAGGGTTTCAACCATCTCTTGCGAGTGCGTGGTTGGTGCGTGCCGGGTGGGCAGACGAGCCGTAAAACGCAACAAGACCGACTCCTGAAGAAGACCAGTCGACAAAGGTATAATGTTGGTTAAATTTAAGATTTATTTTGAAGTGTTTACGGAAGCATGTTGGGCCTGATTAGGTCTTTTTAGACTATATATAATTTGAACATGGAATTTTGATGAAAAATTTAGAAGTTGTTAAAGGGTAGTTTTGGCATTAATTATGAGTTGGGTATGATTGATATGTGTTTTGTGAAAGTGGGTATTTTTGATAGATAAGTTATGAAGGCGAGTATTTTAAATTTTGACCCTTTGGAATATATGTATAACTATATTTATGAGAATTCAATAATGTAATGTTCCATACAATTTTATACTAACCTTTTCGATACCATTAAAAATGTGCGTGTTTTATTGAATATTTACTTATACAGAAATATTCCAAAAGTGAAATCTGGGAATTAAAGTTGAGAGTTGAATCGCTTCAAAAAAAAAAAAGTTGAGAGTTGAAACTGAAAGAGATTTTGTAATCTTTTTTTTTTTTTTTTGAGAAAGAGATTTTGTAATCTTTATATTCAGATGTGATGTTCTTTTCTTTTCTCTAGAATCTTGTTATCTTCAATTTGATGTTTGAATAATACTAGTTGCAGGGAAAGGAAAACGTTGAATTGTATGAGCGTCCAAGACTCTTTTTGGTGGGCCCAAACTTTTATAAAAATGATGATGATTTTTATATAGTAGAAAAAAGATTTCACTCTTCTTTGAAATGAGTGATTATGATTGAATTAAAGTGATTTTTTTTTTGCAAATAAAGGATATATGTAAGGAGTTTTTGCAAATAAAATCACGAACAATTTTGAATTTGCAATTTTAATGCGACTTTTGAAGTGTGGCGAATTAAATCATAATCTTTTCAATTTTTGCAATTTCGTCCTCTCAAATTTTTCCGGCCACCGGAGTGATGAGTTGGAGCTTATGTGGATTATGTTTTTTTCCACGTAATTAATTTCTGACTAAGATTAAAATAAAATCAAAACCTAATTCTTTTATTTTTCTTCTTTTTCGTCGAACTTATTTCAGTATCCCCCATTTTCCTTAAACTAGTACGCCCTCCCGTACGATGCACGGCCAGGATATATTTATTTATTTTTAAAATTTGAAATTATGTAAAAATATTACTCCCTCCGTCCACCAATTCAAGGCCTAGGGCAAGTGTATGCCCTAGGCCTTGAATTGGTGGACGGAGGGAGTATTATTTATGAATCAAATTAATTAATAACAAAAAATATATTAATTTAAATATTAGTATTTGATTTAAAATAGTGTATAGTAATAATTTTATCAATTTAATGAGTAGGAGTATAATATTAAGTTCAATGAGTATTGTATAATAATAATTAAATTTACCGAAAGTTTTTTGTTATTGATTATTATTTTCTATTAAAATTAAAATTAATAAATACTTTTATAATATTGTCTCGATATTTGTTGATAATTGTGCATTATATTTTTTAATTAATATTTTTAATTTAAATATTTTTATGTATGCTTTGATAAAATAATTCAACAAATAAATATTATGTTTTTTTTAATCAAAAGAGAAGAGAATATATATAAATTTTGTAGGAGAAAGAGATACAAATAGAAATAATATAATAACAAAATAAGGAGAAAGAGAAAAAAAATAAAGAATATTGTAAAAGAGATAGGGGGGAGAAAAACAATCACTTTAAAATTTTAAATTATAATAAATTATTTATTTCAAATTCATATTTAATGAATTTTAAATCAAATTGAAGATCTTGTCATAATCTTTAACTTAAGATACACATCAAATATATTTTTATAAAAGACGGAAAAGAAGTAAAATATAAGAATTAGGTTTTGATTTTGTTTTAATCTTAGTCAGCAATTTAATCTTAGTTAGAAATTAATTACGTGAAAAAAAATCATCCACGTAAGCTCCAACTCATCACTCCGGTGGCCGAAAAAAATTGAGGGGACGAAATTGCAAAAATTGAAAAGGTTATGATTTAATTCGCCACACTTCAAAAGTCACGTTAAAATTGCAAATTTAAAATTGTTCGTGATTTTATTTGCAAAAACCCCTATCTGTAATGATAAAAGATAAGAAAAAAATGTAGGTCCATGTTCAAATAAGAAAAGTGCTATACTTTTGATGGACACCCAAAAATACCAAAAGTATGGTACTTACTTTTGGTATTTATGGAAATGAAGTCCTTGCAAATTGTGGTGTTTTCTTATTTGAAAATGATCCCATAAACTTTTTCTCTCACTATTTACAAAAAAGTGTGGGACTCAATCTCCACTTAAACACAACTGCTACACATTTTCTTAAAACTCGTACTGCCTCTTTTGGTCCACAATTTTAAGGGACGGAGGGTGTAATATTTTTAATTTTTGATACGGACTCAAAATATATTTACACTACTATATAATTTGATGATTTTATATTTAATATGGGGTCTCTTTCTCTACCATCAATATTCTTAATAATTTTTTCAACAGTTTCTTACTCCTTCCGTCCACAAACAAAAAGGATGGACAAAGATTTTAATAAAATTATTAAAGTTGTTGTAAGAGAAATAAATGTACAATTTATAAAAGTAATATTAGTACAAAAATGTAGAATAAAATTACATTATAAATTATAAATATGGAACAAAAGTACAATTTATAATTAAATATTTCATCCGTCCACAAAGATTGTGTGTTTGTTACTATTTTTGTTATGTCACAAAGATTGTATGTTTTCACACTCAATATTTACAAAACACTCAACATTTACTTTTATAATTTGGTGAGCTCAATACAACCTTTTAATACTAAAATCACATTTTTCAATTTTTTTACTATTAATTTTTTTTATTAAAATTTGTACCCTCTATTCTTTGTGGACGGATGGAGTATATGAGAGAAGGAATAATGTGATGGTTAGAAAAGTGAAATGAGATTCTTTTTCTTAAAAAGAAAAGAATAAATATTACTCTTTTTTGTGAATTGATGAAGTATTAAAATTAGTATAAAAAATTACTTGTATATATATAAATAACAATGTGAGTAATTGGTTTTTTTTTAAAGGGTGCAATGTGAGTAATGGATAAGAGCAAATAGTCCAAAAAGTTATATACTTCATTCATTTTATTATTATTGTCTCTAAACTTCTGGACGTAAGAATTATAAGAATGATATAATTCAAATGATAAATAGGACAACAGTAATGGTACGAATGAGATAATAAATATTTTTTCCGTCCTATTATAAGTACCTCAAAAAATTTCGGCACGAAAATTAAGAAGAATGTGTAAATTAGTTAAAAATGATAGGGCCTACACTTTTTAAAATATTAAATTTGTCCATTTAAAAAAATAAGTCACTTATAGTGAAACGACCCAAAATAGAATATAGACCACTTATAGTGGGATAGAGAGAGTACTAAAGTGGATGGTGAAATAATACTATTCTATTTATTTATTTGAGGGGGTGATGAAAAATAACTATTTGTATTATTAATACTCCCTCTGTTATATTATAAATGTCCCATTATTTTCTCCGTGTACAATACAATTATCATAAAATGTGGGACTGACATATCTAAATTACAAATTTGCCATGTCTCCCCATTACAAATAAATACTCCATTCGTCTACGAAATGAGTATTCATTTGTGAACAATACGAGTTTTAAAAAATGTATTGAGTGTAGTGTGAACAGAATAAGAGTCCTACTTTTTTAGAGTATTAATTAAAGAGTTGTGTGGGATACATTTATCAAAAAAGAAAATGATTACTTATTTTTGTGAATAAACGAAAATGGAAATATTGGTACTCATTTTGTGGAGCGAGGAAGTATTTAAGTTTATGGGGTAATAGTAACATATTTTAAATACAGCTTGGCATCAATAATTAATGTGTTGTACTAGAACGTAGAAAGTGGTCAAATTGAAATAAATGTGATGTTGTATGTTGGTTAGACATTGAAGCAATTCATAATGGATTTACTCTGTTCATTTTCGATAATATGCAACATATATCAAATTGGAATGTCATTTTCAAGATTATCCATATAAAAAAAAGAAAAAGATGAAGACGGAATGTGGCTTAGTTTGGATCACTCTACTGTTTCATGAGTCATGACAATCATGTTTAACTCCCCATGAATGGAAAAAAAAAAAAAGAATAAAGTTAATAAATGATGTGGTGGCTCGTTTAATGTGGTGAATACACGTGAATTTACGACAAATTATTTTTTAATATTATCTTGGTTTTAATTTCTTTCGTCTATGTTCTTGATTGATCTCGTTTCGATTTTATTTTTATTTTTATTTTTATTAGGAACCTGCAGTCACGTTTCGGTAACTTGGTCATTTTGTCTCTTTGGAATGCTGATGGAAAACACAAAAGTTAAAAACATTATTCGCTTGATTGCATATTTGTAACCAAAAACTCGACAGAAAATCACTAATTAATTGGATCCCAAAAATTCATAAATGTATGCATTGAATTCAAAAGAAATGTGGGTTGAGCCAAATCTCAAATTCTAGTAATAAATTGAGATTGAAGATCAATTTTCTACAAGAATATGATTACACAATACTTCTGGAATTATGAATAATGATACTAATAAAAAGCTGAGACAACACCTATTCTAGTCAAAATTATCGTCCCGCCGAACTTAAGGTGTTTCTTTTGGGCACGAGAATTAAGAAGTTATAAATCAGTGTTTTAAGTGTATAGTATAAAAGTGATAAAGTATGAGAGAGAATGTAATAAAGTATGAGAGAGAAGGTAATAAAGGGGTGCAATTAGTTTGTAAATTAATGCTTTAAATTGCCTAATTTTTGCCAAAAAAGGAAATGACTCAAGCTCGGTGGGACAGCCCGAAAAGGAATACGACTCAAGCTCAGTGGGATGAAGGGAGTATAATATATATATATATATATATATATATATATATATATATATATATATATAGAGGAGGGCTACAGTGAAAACTGAAATTGTACCTATCCAACAATCAATTGTCTCGGCCACACACAAATAACGTAAGCAGCGATACTCAACGAAAATCAAGCGGAAAGTAAAGAACACAAGACACCAACAATGATTACCCAGTTCGGTGATAACACACCTACGTCTGGGGGGCCACGCCCAGTTCCAACAGTTCACTAGTGAAGATAAGAAATACAAAGGACTTACACGCGAAGACTCGATCTTCCTAGCCTCTATTTCTTCCCAAACCTTCACCTACGTAAACAAAAAGAGAGCAAGATAGAACTTACCCACAGAACGTGATTGCCTCTCAATCCACGTTCAAACCAACACCAATAAACACTCCAACAGGCTGGAGTTCAGATCATTAATCCAAAGAAGCCTCACGCTTACAAAGAAATAAAGAGTAAAACAACAGCACACACTCACGGAATGTATGCTCTCTAGATGCACGAAAATCCTCTCTCAAACTAATGAGAATAACAAAGAAAGCAGCAGCCGCCTACGATCGACAACATCTCATTAAATATGAAAACCCTTGCCAAGTTGTAGAGAGCCCATGAACTGCTAGACCAAACCAACGCAGGGCCCATGTAGGTTTTCCATAAGGCGGCGAGTCTTAGGGTTCAAAGAGACCCTAACAAAGCGGTTTCCCAATCCAACAAAATATCCAGAAGATATCTTACCATAAAGAGACCAAAAACCCGCAAGGAATAGTGTCTTCAGAAACAAGCAACTTCAATAGCAACTCAACAAGAGACTCTTTGAGAAACATCGGAAGAGACATCTTTTGTTCTATGCAATGACAACACAAACTTAGAGTATATAGAATTATACTCTAACAATCTCCCCCTTTGTCATTGGTGTAGACAAAACCACATTCGCAACATAAGCTCCCCCTTAAAAAGATGTACAAGCAACCAAATAAAGTAAAAAGATCTGCTCCCCCTCAATGTATATATATATACTCCCCCTTTTTGTCACAACAATGAAAAGATCTTAGTAAGACCTTTATCTGAAACACCATCATACGAACCAGCAACATCATACGAAACACAAACCAGAAACACTAACTCATGCTCAAGCATCTGAAAAATACGAGTGAACAGGACATAAAACACAGGAGGAAGGGAACCATCGATGACATTAACTGTTCCCCAAGCTATTCGAACCTTTGAAAAGTTTTTACCAACATCTTTCACAAGAAGATCCTCATTGAAGAGCCTTTTGCTAATAATAATCATTTTGGGAGCAAAAGAATCTGTCGGAGTAGTGACATTCACTTGGCCCACTTTAGCAACACATGAATCAACAGTTGCCCAATAAAAATGATCTTGACCAGATTGAATTTTGATTAATAACATTGGCCCGATGAGAATATTCATAATCTCCAGAAAAATATACTCCCTCCGTCCACTAATTCAAGGCCTACATGAAAAAACACGGGTTTTAAGAAAAATAGTATTTTTATTAGTTGAGTGGAGAAAGGGTCCCACAAAATATATTGTTTATTGGTTGAGTGGAGAAAGGGGCCCACAAAGTGTATTGTTTATTAGTTGAGTGAAGAAAAAATGTATTGTTTATTGGGACCCACCAATTAAAATATGAATAAAACTTACTAAAAATAGATTGGCCTTGAGTTGGTGGACGGACCAAAAAGGAAAGTAGGCCTTGAATTAGTGGACGGAGGGAGTAACATCTAAGGTGACTTCTTATAAAGCACGAATATAAACTGATACCTTTGCTAGGACTCCTCAAACAACAGCAAAGTACCCGTGCTTGATGAACGGATAGTCATAAGATGCAGAGCCCAAGTCTTTGATGCCAAGATTCTGTAGGATCTGTGTAGGCCTTGAAGTGCGAGTTGTTAGTTGAGACAATATAACAATTATCACTTGAACGCTTTCCAGTAATAAACATTGTCTCACCATTCTTCACAATGCACTTATGTTTGTCAAAGCTAACATCCATTTTAATATCACAAAGCCGACTAATGCTGATTAAATTAGCTCTTAAACCATTGACAAGCAAAACATTCTTAAGTTTTGGCATACCTGGAACATTTAAAGTCCCTTTTCCAATAACTTTCGCCAGAACACCATCTCCAAAAGTGACTTCTTCATCTGCCACAGCATGAATATCTTCAAGATATTTTGCATCTCCTGTCATATGATTAGAACAACCACTATCCAGATGCCATGAGTGTTGAAATTTAAACCCCAATGAATTTTGAGCCACATAACTTCTGTTCATCCTTGGTCGATGGTTTTGAGAGTTTCTCATGTTGATCTTGATGTCACGAAGAAAGAAACGACATCTGGGTCTGATGTGTCCACGCCTTCCACAATAGTGACATGTAGGAATAAAGGCACGATTATGATTCTTCTTAGGCGGCAGATTTCTATGAGTCGCTGGCCTGTGAGTGTTTTGAGGAGGTGGACGATTTGCTTCTTTGGTTGGGATATCATTACTTTTGACACCATCATTTTTAGGAACCCAACCTTTTCCTTGAAATCTCAATCCAGTCTTGTTGCCAGCATCACGCCCATGGCCAAGTATCTCGTCCAGCTTGTCTGTTCCAGAGTTCATCATCTTGACTAGCTTCTGTTGATGCTCCAATTCTCCCATCTTCGATTCCATGGTCTGCTTAAGAATGTCAAGTTCTGTCTTTTGCTTCTCATACATCTCCTTATAATCATCGCGTTCTCTGGAAACATCATTAAGTTGCATTGAGATAGACTTGTTTAATTCCAGCATCGCTAAACATTTCTTATAAACCATCTCATAATTTTTCACCAGGTAGCTTTCATCAAGTTCCTCATTGTCACTTTCAGTCTCTTCCATAGTAGCAACGTCCAGAGAGACTTTGGCAGAAACTTCCTCCATTTTCGCAGCATAAGCAACAGTTTTCTCTTCAGTGTCTGAATCAGTCTCAATTTTCAGAGGATCATCCTTAATCTCCTCCTTCTTAGAAAGATCAGTAGAGCTTAGAAGTGCAACCGGTTCATCCTCTGAATCGCTCCCACTGTCATCTGTTTCATCATCACTTTGAGATGCATTGAAGGATTTATTTTGCTTCTTCAAAGTGTTGGCACACTCGGCTTTAATATGACCATACCCATGACATTCGTGGCATTGAATTCTTGATCTGGATTCTGATCCACGTTCATTCTTACTTTGAGAAGAATGAAAATCCTTAGCATTCTGAAATCCCTTGTTGCCGCCGTTCTTCTTCTTGAATTTGTTGAAGGCTTTACCAAAAATCTTGGTGAATGTAGCAAGCGATTCAACCAAGTCATCAGATTCGAATTCTGTAGAATCCTTTTTGTTATTCCCGAAATCAGCAACAAAGGCAATACTCTTCCCTTTCCCAGTTTTCTCAGATCTCAGATTCATCTCAAACGTCCTCAACGATCCAATGAGTTCTTCCAGCTTCATATCAGACACATCTCTAGCTTCATCAATAACAGCAATTTTGTAATCGAATCTCTCTGGTAGAGCGCGCATCACCTTTCTCACAAGTTTTTCTTCAGAAATTTTCTCACCAAGTGAGAAACTCTCGTTGGCAATAGCAAGGATTTTGCCATGAAAAATACTGATTGTCTCGTTCTCGTCCATCTTTAACTCTTCAAATCTGGTGGCTAATTGTTGAAGACGTTGTTTCTTAACTTTAGAATTTCCTTCATACGTACTCATCAGCACATCCCACGCCTCTTTTGCAGTAGCACACATGGATATAAGAGCAAACACCTCCATGGTAACTGCATTCTGGATTGAATTTAGTGCTTTTTGATTAGCGTTTGAAGCAGCCAATTCATTGAACGTCCACCTGATCCTTGGCTTGGGTTTCCCTTCCTCATCACATGGAACAGTCCATCCTTCTTCAACAGAAGTCCAAGCATTTTCATCGACCGCACGAATGAAGAAAGTCATTCGCATTTTCCAGTAGATATAATTGCTTCCATCAAGTAGGGGTGGTCTCACAACAGACCCACCTTCTCTTTGCAGCGCCATTAAACACACGAACACAGCAGCGGAAAGAACAGGATAGATACACCAGGAATCAACACCGATAACTTGGGTGATCCCGCTCTGGTACCAATTGAAATTGTACCTATCCAACAATCAATTGTCTCGGCCACACACAAATAACGTAAGCAGCGATACTCAACGAAAATCAAGCGGAAAGTAAAGAACATAAGACACCAACAATGATTACCCAGTTCGGTGATAACACACCTACGTCTGGGGGGCCACGCCCAGTTCCAACAGTTCACTAGTGAAGATAAGAAATACAAAGGACTTACACGCGAAGACTCGATCTTCCTAGCCTCTATTTCTTCCCAAACCTTCACCTACGTAAACAAAAAGAGAGCAAGATAGAACTTACCCACAGAACGTGATTGCCTCTCAATCCACGTTCAAACCAACACCAATAAACACTCCAACAGGCTGGAGTTCAGATCACTAATCCAAAGAAGCCTCACGCTTACAAAGAAATAAAGAGTAAAACAACAGCACACACTCACGGATTGTATGCTCTCTAGATGCACGAAAATCCTCTCTCAAACTAATGAGAATAACAAAGAAAGCAGCAGCCGCCTACGATCGACAACATCTCATTAAATATGAAAACCCTTGCTAAGTTGTAGAGAGCCCATGAACTGCTAGACCAAACCAAAGCAGGGCCCATGTAGGTTTTCCATAAGGCGGCGAGTCTTAGGGTTCAAAGAGACCCTAACAAAGCGGTTTCCCAATCCAACAAAATATCCAGAAGATATCTTACCATAAAGAGACCAAAAACCCGCAAGGAATAGTGTCTTCAGAAACAAGCAACTTCAATAGCAACTCAACAAGAGACTCTTTGAGAAACATCGGAAGAGACATCTTTTGTTCTATGCAATGACAACACAAACTTAGAGTATATAGAATTATACTCTAACAATCTCCTCCTTTGTCATTGGTGTAGACAAAACCACATTCGCAACATAAGCTCCCCTTTAAAAAGATGTACAAGCAACCAAATAAAGTAAAAAGATCTGCTCCCCCTCAATGTATATATATATATACTCCCCCTTTTTGTCACAACAATGAAAAGATCTTAGTAAGACCTTTTTTTTTTTTTTTTTGATGGTAATCTTAGTAAGACCTTTATCTGAAACACCATCATACGAACCAGCAACATCATACGAAACACAAACCAGAAACACTAACTCATGCTCAAGCATCTGAAAAATACGAGTGAACAGGACATGCAATACAGGAGGAAGGGAACCATCGATGACATTAACTGTTCCCCAAGCTATTCGAAACCTTTGAAGAGTTTTTACCAACATCTTTCACAAGAAGATCCTCATTGAAGAGCCTTTTGCTAATAATAATCATTTTGGGAGCAAAAGAATCTGTCGGAGTAGTGACATTCACTTGGCCCACTTTAGCAACACATGAATCAACAGTTGCCCAATAAAAATGATCTTGACCAGATTGAATTTTGATTAATAACATTGGCCCGATGAGAATATTCATAATCTCCAGAAAAATATAACATCTAAGGTGACTTCTTATAAAGCACGAATATAAACTGATACCTTTGCTAGAACTCCTCAAACAACAGCAAAGTACCCGTGCTTGATGAACGGATAGTCATAAGATGCAGAGCCCAAGTCTTTGATGCCAAGATTCTGTAGGATCTGTGTAGGCCTTGAAGTGCGAGTTGTTAGTTGAGACAATATAACAATTATCACTTGAACGCTTTCCAGTAATAAACATTGTCTCACCATTCTTCACAATGCACTTATGCTTGTCAAAGCTAACATCCATTTTAATATCACAAAGCCGACTAATGCTGATTAAATTAGCTCTTAAACCATTGACAAGCAAAACATTCTTAAGTTTTGGCATACCTGGAACATTTAAAGTCCCTTTTCCAATAACTTTCGCCAGAACACCATCTCCAAAAGTGACTTCTTCATCTGCCACAGCATGAATATCTTCAAGATATTTTGCATCTCCTGTCATATGATTAGAACAACCACTATCCAGATGCCATGAGTGTTGAAATTTAGACCCCAATGAATTTTGAGCCACATAACTTCTGTTCATCCTTGGTCGATGGTTTTGAGAGTTTCTCATGTTGATCTTGATGTCACGAAGAAAGAAAGGACATCCGGGCCCGTGTTGTTTTCCAAGCAAGTTCCGACCGCAAGCAAAATGGCGTGGAGTTCGCCCATTAGTACCGTCTCTGAGTACCCAATGGTCTGGCAACCAGCTAAAATAATCTTTCCTTGGCAATCCCTTAAAATGAAGCCTATTCCAGAATGCAATCCATCTTCACGGAAAGAAACATCAACGTCGACCCGCAGAACTCCAACCGGCAGTGGAAACCAATTCCGCGTTCCCTCGTCAGGAAGAAAATTGTGTTCCAAAAGGATCTGGAGTCTTGCCGACTGATAAGAAAACAGCATGCGGTCGCCAATAAGGTAGTCCACCACTTTTGCATGTGATTTGAGGAAATCTCTTGATGGGATTTGTAGAAACCCGTAGCACACAAGTAGTCCGACTTCACGCTGAAACGTCATTTCTCGTCAAACAACCAAAAACGAGAATCCTCTTTTTCCTCACTTGGGAGGTTAATCGAGCAGATAGCATTGACAAAAAAATCTGGAAACTCAGCTTTCAATTTGTCCCTATCTCAATCCTTCGATCCAGATATGAAATCCGCCACCATTGGAGAATTTTCCCCCTCAAACGAGGTGATGTTGTCATTCCATGCACCAAAACTCGGAATCCATTTATCCAACTTTGCAGACACCAACTCACCATTTCCAATTTTCCATCTTAATCCTTTATCAAGTAACTCTCTTCCCCAACATAAAGACCTCTAGATATAAGAACAATTAGAGGAGATACTTGCATTCATAATGTCACAGTTGCGGTAATACCTGTGCTTTAAGACTCGGGCAAGAAGGACTCCGGATTTTTAAGAAGTCGCCAAACCTGTTTAGCGAGAAGGGCTTGATTAAATTGCACAAGACGTCGAAAGCCAAGGCCTCCGGCAGATTTCGCCACACAAAGTTTGTCCCATCTTGCCCAATGCAGCTTCTTCCCTTCAACATTGTCGCCCCACCAAAAATTAGCACATGTTTTTTCAATATCCGCACAAATACCAACCGGGAGACGGAAGCAAGCCATTGCAAATGTAGGGATGGATTGAATTACCGATTTAATCAAGGTTTCTTTTCCCCCAGCCATTGCAAGTGTCGATTGAAAATGGACTTAAATTTATAAAATTGAAACAAAAAATAAAAGGTTTAAATGCGTTAAAATACATAAATTTGGGGTGACTTTCATCTTGCATGTAAACTTTCAATTTTCTTAGAAAATCTATACTATATTAAAACAGCAGTTTTCAATTAAAAATTGATTTCAAATCAATTTAAAAATTGAATGGCGATTTTGTAGTTAAGACAAAATTGAAGATTTATTTATAAACTCTATTTATTCTTTTCATTTTCTTTTCTTTAACTTCTTATATTTTTATTTTATTTATTTCTAAAATTATGAAATTCGATTAATTATAAAATATTCAATATGCCTATCAAATTAAAGATCACGATAAGAGCTTTAATTTGATATAGTTTATGTAAATATAAGATTTAAAATGTAAAATTTTAAAAATTTCTCTCTCCTCTCTCATCTTTTTTTTTTACTAAATCTATTCTTTAATTCATTTTTCATTATTTTTTAATTTTGTAAAAATTTTTTTTACGATTCATAATTTAAAATAAAATATTAAAAGATTTAAGTCAACTAACTCACATTTCTAACAAACGTTTATTTACAGTTCTAGAATCTATAAAAAGGGTTTTATTTTCTTTTTCTTTATCTTTTTATTTCTTTGTTTGTTCCTTTCAAAATTTTTGAAATTCGTTTAATTATAAAATATTTAATATGCATATTAAATTAAAAGTTGTGATAAGAACTTTAATTTGATATATTTTATTTATAATATAAAATTTATATTTATTTAAAAATTAAAATTTTAAAAAATTATCTCTCCTCTCATTTTTTTTTTACTAATTTTTTTAATTGTTTAAATTTTTAATTTTTTAACTTATTTTTTTTATTTACATAATATCAATTTTTTTATTATTGTGGATTCTTTTTTTTTCAATATTCAATAAAATATATTTAATTAGTTAAAGTTAATTTTTTTTATTATATGTATAAATGTGATATTGAGTTGTTATCAATTTTATATAAATTTAGAAATATAAAAATATTTCCCGTGCATTGCACGGGGTGCAAATGCTAGTACTATGAATTTACAAGTTCCCCAATTTATCACGATTTTGAATTTTCTCCAAACACAAAGATGGTTTGTTGTCCGATGATTCAAATACTTTACTATTCAATGAGATTTTGAAGTTTTTGTGATAAAAAATCATTTTATCTAAAGCTTGAGTGATTTTAATATTAAGGATAAAAGTTAATTTTAAGATTTAATTAAAATTAAAGATATAAAAATTTCAATTAAAGTAAAATTGTCCCACTTTATATAGTAGATGCAGACGTGGAAAATAGTTGTCATGTCGATGCCACATGGCCCGCATCAATTCAAATTTGATAGGAATTTGTAAATCGTGGAAAAATGAAGAAGTCGTAATATTCATGTATTTTACAAAAAAAAATGAAAAATTTATATGCATAAATAGAAATCACCCCAAATTTATGTAATTTTAATTTTAATGCAGCTAATTCAAATTAAAAAGGGATGGTGTGGGGGTCACATTTTGGATTGAAAGCATAGATCGACGAACATGACTGGAATGTGGAATCCACCTCATCTTGTCCTCGCTCAACTCATTGTCAAATACAACAAATAATTATTTAGGTTGCGTTTATTTTGATTATAAATTTTATTGAAAAAAAAAAAGAATCAAAAGATATAAAAAAATATTTTTTTTATTTTTATTATATATTTATTAAAGATGAAAAGATAAAGAAATATTGTAAAATATTTTTACATAACTATCCAAAGATAACATTAGAGAGAAAATGAAATGCCCAAGAAAATTTCTTATTTGGACATATCTCATCTCAATAGGTCTTTTCTTAAAATGAAAAGTCATTCATAACAAATATTTCATACAACTCATTATTTACACCAAATGTTATTGTACCTCACACATAATTATCACTTCTGTATTTCGCTCTCCTACTTTTTGGACAAATATATCCTCAGAAAAAGTTACTTCTTGTCTCCTATTTTATTATAAACTACTCCCTCCGTCTCATGATTCATGGCTCAAAACTTTTCGGCACGGGTATTTAGGAGAGCTAAATTAGTTGTAAAAGTAGTAGGGACCACTAGATTAAGGTATTTCTTTCAACTATTTTATTCCTTAACACTTTTGCTTAATAAAGTGCTTTATGCAATAAAATAAATAAAAATAATTGAAAATTCAGCCAAAAAATGGGGCTGGAACAGAAATGAAAAAAAGGCGTCATTCCTAATCTTATCTCTCTGGCGTCTGCTCTCACTCTCCCTCTCATATTCTCCTTCCACAGTTCGATTGTCATTGGTTCGACTCAAACTCCGACGAAGCAACGGCGAAAACCACCTCATTTCTCTCTCTTTCGGATCCTGAAACATCACCATTTTCCCCCAAAATCTGAAACAGAGCCGCAACAGAGCCAACACCACCATTTTCCCCTCTCTTGCTCCGATTGACAGCAACAGCAAAACTCAAAACTCAAAACTTCAAAATCAAAAGCAGCAAAAATTAAAAATTAAAATAGTAAGAGAGGGGAAAATGATGGAGGCGGTGGAGCGCGCAGGAGGTGGGAGGCCTGAGGGTGGTAGAGGCGCACAGGAGGGTGGTGGAGCGTGCACGAGGGTGGCGGAGGCGGCGCATGGGCGGGAGGCCTGAGGGTGGTAGAGACGCGCAGGAGGGTGGTGGAGGCGTTGGAGCGCGCACGAGGGTGGCGGAGGCGGCGCATGAGGTGGGAGGCCTAAGGGTGGTGGAGGCGCGAAGGAGGGTGGAGGCGGTGGAGGCGATGGAGGAGGCGGGAGGCTTGAGGGTGGTGGAGGCGGGAGGTGGCGAGAGGCATTTGAGAGAGAAAGAGAGCAGAGAGCGGCTGGAGGGGGGTTGGGTAGATTTAGGGTTAGTAATTTACCTTTAAATAGTAAAGTTTTTTTTGATGAAATTACATTATAAATAATACAAACCACACACACACCCCACCTAGTAATTATTGTGGCCGAGAGTATTCGAACCTGTGACCTCTTGGACAACAGGCAGCCACCCTAACCACTAGGCCATCCCAAGGGGACTTAAATAGTAAAGTTAATTAAGTTGTTAATGATTATCTAATTATGGCTCAAAAAGGAAACGAGCCAAGTAACATGGGACGACTCAAAAAGGAATACGAGCCATGAATAATTGGACGGAGTGAGTATTTGTTTCCTAACATCTGTGTCCAAACTCTGTGGCCTATTGAATCAGGACGAGGGAAGTGTGTGTTCAATATAGTTGAAAAAAAAATCACGCTGCCCAAAAAGTTGATGAACTCGGCGTTTAAATTTATTAACAACTAATAGATCCATCGATCAAAATTAATATTTTTTCTTCGAAAAGCAAAAAACATAGATGAAATGTGTAAAATGTACAAGAGATTAAAATTGATGTTGGCAGTTTAAGGGTAAGATAGTCCTTTAAGGCATAAAATACTTATTTCTCCTTGCCTAGAGAAAATTTTCTATCATGATAAACATGTGAAAATTGTGACAAAATTATCAAAATTGTTGAAAGTAGAGAGAAATTAGAGAGAGGAGAACAAGAGAGAATAAGAATATGCAGGAGCGTTTTATTGTGAGGACTAGAGGCCTCAATTTATAAAATTACAAACTAAGGTTTAAGATTATGTCATTACACTAAATAAGGAAGGATATAATTATATCCATATTTACAAACCTTGAATGACTAACTCTAAAAATATGTTGCCTCATTAAAACATTGCAAGAAAAATTCGGACAAAATCTTGATTCAAGGAAAAAAGAGTACAGTTGTTCCTTTTATATAAAAATATTTTCGCATATTCATATCACTGATGACTTAGAGGGTGTTTGGTTAAGCTTATAAGATCTTTAAAACAGCTTATAAGCTCCTTCAAAATGTTTGGCAAAATAAGCACCTAAACAGCTTAGAGCATCAGTAGTGGGGTTGACCTGATAGGTGACATGATAGAGGGGGGACCACAATGGGACAAGGAGGCTGCAGTGGGATGACATGATAGCTGACCTGATCTTTTTAGTTTTGATTTTTGTATTTTTCATTTAATTTTAATTGCACAAATTTAAATAACACATTTTACTTCAAATTTAAATTGCATTAATTTTAAAATCCTAAAAAATACATAAAAAAATTACATTAATCTTAAAAATTTAAAGACATATCCTAAAATAACTATTCCGGCTCTAGAGGTCCGAAACGTGCCCAAACATGCTCCATCAAATCATGTTGGAGCATAGCATGCATCTGCCTATCTTGGAGAATTGCATCTCTTTGCACGTATTTCTTGAAGCAAATCAGGGTTGCTCGAGCACTCTCCGTCGAGTAACTGCTAGACGCCCCGTGTTCGCCGTCATCATCTCTCCAATGGGCAGCTCTATCACCTTCGTTCTCCACAATCATGTTGTGGAGAATGATGCAACACATCATGATGTCCTTGAGATTCTTGACGTACCAACCTCGTGTCGGACTTCGAATTCCCCAGCGAGCTTGAAGCACTCCAAATGAACGTTTGGCATCCTTCCGTGCTGATTCTTGCATCTTCTTGAACCTCGCCTCCTTCGGATTGGTCGCCATTGGTGGAATCTTGATGAAACAACGCCACTCCAGAGATATGTCGTCGCACAAGTAGTAGCCCATCTGGTAGTATAGCCGGTTGGCCTGAAAGATCACCGGCGGCGCCGTTTCATCCAACACATCGGAGAAGAGAATCGACTGGTTCAGAACGTTGATGTCGTTGTTCGAACCAGCGATGCCAAAGAAGGCATGCCAAATCCACAGATCGTGGGATGCAACGGCCTCCAAAATCAAGGTGGGCTCCCTCTGATCACCGCGTGTATATGCGCCGTGCCACGCCTTTGGGCAATTTTTCCACGCCCAATGCATACAATCAAGACTCCCGAGCATCCCGAAAAATCTGTGTCGCGCCTCGTGCATCTGAGTAAGGCGTTGGATGTCCGCCGGCGTTGGACGACGAAGATAATGGGCTCCGAAAGCCCGAATGACAGTCATGCAGAACCTCTTGAGGCATAGACGCCCCGTCGTCTCGGCGACCTTTAGATACTCGTCGAAAGTATCCGCACTGACGCCCGTGGCTAATTGGCGGATAGCCGCCGTGCATTTCTGCAAAGGTGTGAGAGAGTCCCGACCTCGTGCATCATGGCTCATCTGGAAGTAAGTATCTTCACTTTGAACAGCCTCAACGATGCGCAAGAACAGCTCCTTCTGCATCCGAAAATGACGTCGAAAAAATGTAGGCCCGTACGTCGGATTGTCGTTGAAGTAGTCTTGCATAAGACGTAAATGTGCACCCTCACGATCACGGTGGACGTATTGATGATGATGAATAACACGTTCCGGCGCCGGTTGGAAGTACATCGCAGCAAGCAACTATTGCTGCTCCTGGAGCTCATCGACGATCTTTTCCATGATCCCGTCGGACGAAGATGACGAAGTATCATTGAATTGCTCCATTTTTCAGTGTGTGAATGAAGAAGAAATAGATGAAGAGTGAAGAGAGAATTTTTGAGTGTGTGAATGAAGATGAGTATTTATAGAACGGGGCAGCCTCGTGTCGCCGTCGCCTGCAGTGGGCGACCCGATCTCGGGGGTGACTTGAGTCCCCCCTATCGGGTCCCCACTTCGGATGCTCTTATAAGCTGTAAAATTAAGCTCTGAGAGCTTATAAGCTCCTCAAAAAATAAGTTCATTTACCCTGACTTATTTTCTCAATTCTTATAAGCAACACTCATTTTACAAAAATAATTCAATTATAATAATTGATCATATATCATTCTAATTTCATTTTTTTTCTTCTCTATAACAAAGATTTTCTCTCACTAATTAAAATTCTCTCTTTAACTTATAAGCTCAATTACTCAAACACTTTAACAACTTATAAGCTCTTAAAAAACTACATTTTATAAATTTTTAAAATATCTTATAAGCTCTTTAAAATAAGCTTAGTCAAACATACTCATAACATTATTAATTACACAACGGTTAAAAAATTACTGTTAATTACGATTTGGGTAGTTATGGTCAAATAAGGTCTTCCAGTGACTTGGGTGCTTTTCTATAAAAGAAGAGACTTAGACCAAAATGAATGAAAAACATAAAAGAATTTTGCACGAGGAACAAAATAAAAGGTTGAGCAAAATAAAACCATCATATTCATATATATGATGTGTTTCTAGTATATTCAACAGTGTGATTTCTCTCACTCACTAAAAAAAACAGTGTGATTTCTATCTGAGATCAAATTTTATCCGATGTAAAGTCTTTAAATTAGTTACGACTTGGTTCCTATATGCAAAATATAAAATTATATTTAACGGTTTAATTAACGTTTGCAGGGAACTTATTATAATATGGAGACATAGGGGAGTTAGTATTGATCTCCACGATATGGTCAAACACAAATTTGAGTGATAGAATGGACAAGCAAAAATAATACAAATTCTTTTGCACTTACGTTCCTATGATACAAACCACTCACATACTCTAGTAAAATACTTGTGAAGAATAACGAGCTCAAACTTTGTACTCAGGAGGGCCCAATTAATTATTCTAAAAAAAAATTAGATATAAAAATTAAGAAATATGTGATAAAAACAAGTGTTAATAGGCAAAAATGCCCTTTTCTTATAAACACTTGTAAAAATGCCCTTTTTCATAAGTGAAAAAGGGCATTTTTACAAGTGTTTATAAGAAAAGGGCATTTTTGCAAATGCCCCTAAAAACAATATGTGATAAAAGCGTAAAGTGGTGGTGGGGCAATCCAAAAAATAATGTTAAATACCTTATCTTATTTCTAAATTTTTGGATTGGATCATTTGAAGTGGACAACCCAAAATAGAAATTGGGTCATTTGAAGTGGGACGGAGGGAATATAATTTAATAAATCTTAAGAAGTTTTTTAAAATTAAAATTACAAACAAATAACATTATAACCTAATCATATAACCGTTTAAATTACATCACATTATTATAAAAAAGTAGTTACATGGCTACCCCATAGCATTTATCTCATCATCTTTTTTTTTTTTTTAAACTTGGACAGAGCTAGGTCTAGGGCTGAGCATAAATCGAACCGGACCGAAAAAACCGACCGAACCGACCATTTTTGGTTTGGTTTTGTTTCTGAATTTTTGGGTCGGTTTTCGATTCGGTTCTGAGATCTGAAAACCGATGAGGTATCGGTTCGGTTTCGATTTTCCCTCCATGGTTCGGTTGAGAACCGAACCGAACCGATATATATATATATATATATATTTTATTAAATATATTATTTAATATACTCCCTTCGTCCATGAAAGAACTTCCTAGGAGGGAGTGGCACGGGTTTTAATAAAATGTTGTATAGTGTATTGAGAGTGGAGAAAAAGTTGTAAAGTGTATTGGGAATTGTGAAAAAGTATTAATAATTTATTGTGTTGTTTTAATTAATGTTATTTGAGTGGTGGGAATTGTCTTAAAAGGGGAGTATTTTTTAAGTGGTGGGTATTGTCCCAAAATAGGAAAAAGTAGGAAGTTCTTTCGTGGACGTCCCGAAATAGAAAAATAGGAAGTTCTTTCGTGGACGGAGGGAGTATATAATAGTATGAATAATATACTGAAAATTAAAAACCCTATAGAACTCTTAACACCCCAGCCGCCCGTTGCACTTCACTTTCACTCTTCCACTTCAATCACCCACCTGCCGCAACCCTAGCAGCCTGTCATCACCTCCCCCCCTGGCGCCACCTCCTCCCCGACGACTAGCAGCAGGCCACCGTGCGGTCCGCGCTAGCCCGCGTCGAGCCGTCAACGCAGCAGTAGCAGACATGCGTCAGGCGCGACCTCCGCTAGAATCTCCTCCGCCGGACTGCTGCCACCTCCCCCCCGGCGCCACCTCCCCACCGACGACTAGCAATAGGCCACCTCCCTTGATTTTATTAAAGGTATGCTAATTTTGGGTTTGAAATTGTTATGTTGATTTTGCTTTCCAATGATTTTATTCTAATTTTTTTTAGATGCTACGAGATTATATGATCTTAGATCTGAAACTTAGGTATAGTTTTATGTTGATTTTGGGTTTGAAATTGTTATGTTGTTTGCTGATTTTGAAGGAATAGTTGCTGATTTTTGGGTCTAAAAGGATGAGTAACCATTTAGCAAAGGCGGTTCGGTTTGGTTATCAACCGAAACCGATCGGTTTCGGCCGGTTCGGTTTTGGTCGGTTTTTAGTTTTCAAGCGATTCGGTTCGGTTCATCTTCTTCCAAGTTCGGTTCGGTTTCGGTTTTACTAAATAGGGTCGATTCGGTTCGGTTTTGAACTGATGCTCAGCCCTAGCTAGGTCCATTAATGATGAAGATGAAACATCTACGATAGAAGAAACTGTTGTATATAAATTTCTTCCATTTATCTAAAATATACAAGTATACAACAAAGTTCAAAATATGTCCTAATTTAAAATCTTCTTTATTGGATGGAAAGAACTGTGAACAAAGTTTTACTAAATTTGAACTTTAATTCTTCATCGTGCAATAATATAAAACTAAACTATATTTTTACTTCATAACACACCACAATGAACAATGATTAAATGCAAGAGAAACCTAATCATAGACAGATTGGTATACATATTACTTTAGGATATGTTGGAGAATAAAAAACTACAATTTTTACATATAAGGAAAAGTTGTATGGCTCATACGTAAATACGTTATTAAGAATTAGCTCTTTTTTTTTTTTTTTTTGATCGGGTATTAAGAATTAGCTCTAAATATACTATAAAACTAAATACTAATGATGACATGGGAAAATAACTTAACTCGCAGACAAAAAGTAATACTACTCGTATACGTGTGTTGGTCAAGCGACAAAGATTAATGCTTAAGGTCAAAAGTCTTCGATTTGAGTCCCATGCGATGCGGCTTTTAAATTTCTTTATTTAATATTGTTAATTTATATATATAAAAAAAAGTAATACGACTCTAGAAAATAAAAAGAATTTTATATAATTATTAAATTTAAAATGGTATATATACCGTCAATATTTTGTAAATTTCAATGGGGCTTAGTGCCTCCAATGTCTCCTAACTAGGTTCACCCCTACTTGTAAGTATTCTAGTGTTAGATATGGACGTCTGATGGAGTTATGCAGACCTCCTCTAAAAATAATATAGGTTGTGCGTTGACCTAATAATAAAATTATTAATGTTTGAACCAAAATATTTCGGGTTCGAATCCACCGTAACATGGAGGGGGAGTAAATTCGGGTTGTGGGTATTGGGTATATCCTCACCCGCCCCGATACCCGCAAAATCAAGAAAGAGAGTCGAGTGCGGGCATTGTTTTTTCAAAAATTGTGGGTATTGGGCAGTGGCGGATCCAGGATTTCTAAATTGGGGATGCAAAAAATAATCTTATAAACACTGATGGAGTTAGGATTTTTTGAGGGAGTTGAATTTCTACGCCGCCCCCGGAATATTTTTTTGAGGTCTTCAATACATTTTAGACATTTTTTTTTACTAAAATACAAATATAATAGTAAAACTTTGCATTCCAAATGCAAAATGTTGCCCCCGAATTTTTTTTTTAGGCCTTCAATACATTTTAGACATTTTTTTTACTAAAATGCAAATATAATAGTAAAACTTTGCATTCCAAATGCAAAATGTATACTTTCAACTTTTTTGTTTAATTAAGAATTGAGGTAATTGATTGATTATATGATGAGCTTGATCAAAAGAATGAAAAAGAAAAAGATGATGAGCTCTCTTTTTAGTTGGGCCAATGGAATTTAGGATTTTAAAACTGAATTTCTCTTTTATTTTGGATTAAAACTTTTAATTGGGGGTGCAAAAACTAAATCTAAAATAATTTATATATGAATATTAATACTACTAAATTTTTTTTTTTTTTTTTGGGGATGCAGCTGCACCCCCATGTTCCAAGCTGCATCCGCCAGTGGTATTGGGTATCCTCGAAGTACCCGCATACCGGCATGTAATTTTTAATTAGATAAATAATTTTTATAATTATTAATTAATTTTTAGGAAATATGAAAATAACTCCCTAAGTCCTACTCAATTCACTACTCACTACAGAGAGACAGTCGGGATTTGAGAATTAAATGGGAGTTTTGTTGAAAATACTTACGGATAAAGAGGGTACCTGCACATTGCGGGACAAAAATACCTTCCAGCGGAACAAAACCCCACAAAATTAAAAACAATCAAGAACTTGCGGGAAATGAGGATACCCTCATACCCGCAGCGGATATCCGCTGCGGGTATTCGGGTACCCGCAGCATATAGGCGGGACAAGTGAGGGTGGAGATTTAAGACGATTTTGTCCCGCGTGTACCCGTATTTTGCGGGTAGGGTACCCGCGGGTACTCGAATTTATAGCCCTACTAACTTTAAAATTTTCACTTAATCAAAAAAAAAAAACTTCATATAAACGAGTATCATTTATTTTTTGAATTGATTCATTTTTTAAACTTGTTTGATTATTTTTATTCTATCCTTTTCAATTTTATAAAAATATGAATTGCCACGATTGCTCAAGCTATATTGTGGATTAGCCCAACCAAACCCACATTTGTTGGGGCTTAGGCCCCCAAAATATGGGCTAGAAGTGAATCATAATTAATTTCAACTATTGGCCCAAAGGGATACTGCAACACCTAATATCCATTTTCACACTTTACTATTTTCGGAGGTAAGATATCTAGACACATTTTTTTTTTCATGAAAATTATAATTATTCAAAATAAGGATGAACTAAGGAGCCTAATCTTAAATTCCAAATTCAAAATAGTTATTTTAAATTTTATATTACAACTTAACAGTATTTACTATTGGACAAATTGAGTGTAAATAAACTCTACTACGCTTGAACATTATATTCTTTTTTTATTTAGGGTACGTTTGTGGAAGAGATAAACTTTATATACTACCTTATACCTCATTTGTTTTGATGTAATAAAAATTTTGGGTATGTTATAAAATTTTGGGCAACATTTTCTCTTGAGCAAAGTATAATTTTATACTTAGAAAAGAGCATTAAAATTTTATATCACCTTAAAAAAAGTGGGACAAATATATTATTATTCAAATAAAATAATATATAAAAATATAATCCCCACTTCAAATGATAAATTTATATATATCCTTCTATTTAAAGGAGTGAAAAGCAAACACGCCCTTAAACTAATTAAAGTTGCTCATATGCATAAGTATGGTCACTTGTTAGAACCTAAAGTTTGTTCTTTTTCTTTGGATTAATAGTGTATATATGTCACAAACTTTAAGTATTTTTCATAAAATGTCTTGAACTTTTAACATTTTTATAAAATATTTTATTATACAAAATATAGTGACAGAAATGTGACTTTTCTCAAATTGATTGTAGTTAAAGTTGTGAATCTTAAACCACCATATTTATAATTCAAGACTTCTCCGACGAGATGAGTCATCTTTTTATCACCAAATTTTGTATAACGGAATATTTTATAAAAAATATTGAAAATCTGAAAATTTTTAGAAGAAAATGAAAATTCGAAATATTTTATAGAAAATATAGAAAGTTAGTTAGGGTCATAAAAAAAACTATTTTAACCCTTTTTTTCTTTTACCGACAAAAGAAGCAAGTATTTAGGCTATTCAAGCATATTCTGTAAATTTCAGTATGTTAGCCTATAAATCATATAGACGATATAAATCATTACTGAGAATGTGTTCTATCGAATAAATCGTGCTCATGCATAATAATTTTGCAAATTACACCTTGAGGGATAAATTGTATTAGAAAAATCTTGTGCGATATGTTCAACTGAGTTTAAGACATGTTGGCAATAAATACACCTACACCAATAAATTGTCCCCAAAAAAAATTCCAAACCCCTTACTATTATTTTACCGTAAAACAGTTGTAATTACAAAAAGTTCTTTAGATGTTACATGTGAAGAGTGTCACGGATTTTTATAATTTTTAAAATAATTTGAATGGACGGGTGCATGTCAAATAGTAGGAAATCTAATCATGTTAATTTGGATGAATATGTGCATGTGAAACAACAGGGAATCTCATGTTAATAAATTTAGATGGACATGTGCATGTAAAGTAGCAGGGCAATTGTGATGGACTATCACGTGAATAGTATCAGAGATTCTTATATTGATAAGTTGGAATAAAAGTTCATACAAATTACACATAGAATTCAAATTACGCAATGTAAAACGACATTAATTTATAGAATGTACTCAAATATTTAAAGAATTTATAACACACTTTTGTATAATTTTTGAAATAAATGTACTATTATAAAATTGTTAAGTAAGCAACTTCAAACAAATGGAGTATTGTCATTGGTGATGTATTAACAAATTGAGCATCAAACAAACATATTCTCTTTCCCTGGTTGTTGGAAAATTTGGAATAATTGACAATAAATTCCTAATCTAATCTAATCTAATCCGAAGCAAACAGTCGTTGTTGTAGTTGTAGTCGAAGTGACACATGCAAGGCGGCCATTGGGCACAACACCTGTCCCAATTTCGAAATTCCAGTCTTTGCCCCTCAATCAAATGAAATGATCTCTCGCGATTGATTTCTCAGACCAAAACCGCAAAACATCGTGCCAAATCATGTGCGGAATTTTCGCCTACTTGAATTTCAACGTCAGCAGAGAGCGCCGCTACATCTTGGAGGTTTTGTTCAACGGCCTCCGCCGCCTCGAGTACAGGGGCTATGATTCCGCCGGAATTTCGATCGATTCCTGCTGCTCTTGCTCCGATGCCGTCGTCCCTCCGGCGCTCGTCTTCCGGAAGGAAGGCAACATTGAGTCCCTCGTCAAATCAGTCTACCACGGTACATTTCTCAACTCACTCGGGATTGTATTGTGATGGGGTGGGGATCACTGCCGTTTCAGTGGAATGGTAATTCAACTGCTTCTCTATGTCCTTGATGGCTAGGTTTAAGCTAGTTCGTTCAATACGAGTGTTAAAGGTAAAATTGTCGATTCAAGTTGAGGATTATGCTGGGAAATGTATTTGACTGGACGTAGAGATTAAAGGTAAAATTGTCGAGTGAAGTAGGAATTGTTTTAAGATGAAGTGCTCCGAATGTAACTGACAATCTTTTGCTTTATCTTCTTATCATGTTTTATGGTTGAGTAGAAGTTCAGCTGCTCCTGGTAATAGTCTGTTTTTCTTAGTATATAGAATTGGAAAGTCGGGCAAAAGGTAGCCAATTTCTGCTACTGAAGCTGTCTTCAATCAAGTCGAAGCTTTGGGAAATTGGTATTGTAATGAAAAATGGCCTCTTAAGTAATACTGCTTTTATGTTACAGAAATTGTCCTTTGTTTAAAACTTTGTAAAATGGAGAATTGGTCCAGCTACTTGGTTCTGAGCTGAATATGCTCTGCAAATGAGTCGACAATAAGGGCTAGGTTTTTCCTTAATAAGATTTGTAGAGATGTACTTATAATCCATTCTTTTTTCCAAGCCAATCAATGTATTAAAGAATTTCACTTCTCCCTTGTAGAATGTCTACAACTTAAGCTGTTAATATAGTACTGGATCTTACATTTCTGCAAGAAATTCTGGATCTTACAGCCTGGGGCATGTCTTGGTGATGTTGAGTGGCGAATTATGGTGTGACATAATATAGTACTCCCTCCTTCCCATTACTCCCATCACTTTTGGGCACGGAGATTAAGAAATGTATAATTAGTAGATAAAGTGGGTTGGTGGAAATTATTTAAATATTAGGTATAGAGAGAGAATATGTTGCCAAAAAAGGAATGAGACATTTGTAATGGGACATTTCATTATGGAAAGTGCGACATTTGTAATGGGACGGAGGGAGTGCAAAATATAGTTGAATGCATTCAGGACATTTTGTAAAGTTCACTAACCATTATCCTTAAAGAGCCTTTAAATGTCCTTGCATTTCCTATTCTATCTTAACTGACATCCACTGTTCCTTTTACCTTCGCTGGTACTGGTAGTGATGATTCTTTCATATTCTCAGAAGTAGCTGCTACCGATTTGAATTTGGAGGAGTCATTCTCAGTTCATGCTGGAATAGCACACACTCGCTGGGCTACACATGGAGAACCAGCTCCAAGGAATAGCCATCCTCAGTCATCTGATTCAAGAAATGAGTTCTTAGTTGTTCACAATGGAGTTATAACGAACTATGAGGTTCATTTGCCCTTTCTAATTGTTCCCATTTTTCTTCATCAATTAATGGCATGTTCTCATTATGCCATTGGATGTCCTTTCAATTCATTTATGGCATGAAAATTGCTTCCAGAAATATAAATTGGCAGTAAGAAACATTCTGAACAAATTCTAAAGAAGTCCATTGCAGCAACATTTCTTACTGCCAATTTATATTAGTGGAAGCAATTTTCATGAGAGCAATATATTTTACGTTATTTAAGGGAAAAAAGAGAAATAAATTATCATAGCTGGGGTTGTCCCTAATTTAAAGGTGTTGAATATGATATTCTCTTTCAAGAACTTGGTAACGTTATTTGCCTGACATCAACAATAATTAATAACTAAAAAAGCTACCTAATTAACTTACTTCTTTCTGTTAAAGAAATTGGCTACATGAAATTGTTGAAATTTATGGTCTGAGGCATGTGTCGAGTTTTCTTCCACTGTGCTTAGATTTAATTTCTTTGCACTCATCAGTTAGTCAGTTTTCTCATTTATGCTACTGATGGACTATTGTATGTTCTTTAGGTGTTAAAAGAGACACTAGTGCGTCATGGTTTCACCTTTGAATCTGACACTGATACAGAAGTCATTCCGAAGCTTGCAAAATTTGTCTTTGACAATGCAAATGAGGAAGGTATCTTCTTGCAACTGTAAATGGACTAGTGGTGTAATATGAGCTACTTTTCTGTGCCCTTTGCTGCATATCTTTGAACTTTTTACAACATGGTGCCAGACACATAAGGATAAGTTATCCCAGAAGTTTATACTTAGATTTAATTTAGTTCTTTATGATAATGAGAAGTTTTCTTCTTTTGGTAGGAGAAACAAATATTTTTAAAAGGTTGCGTGACCGTGGACTCGAACCTGAGATCTTTGGCCTTAGGCATTAGCCACACTAGCACTAGGCCAACACATGCACACTAGAAGTTTTCCTTTTTACTGTAAAAGAAATGCATAAGCTAATCTAGTGATTGCAATTTAGCTTCAAACTGTAAGCACCCTTAATTTAGCTTATAACTGCATCCAATGTCCACATAGTCTTTATGGTGAATACTGAATAATTATAAGATACATCCATGTTGCCCTTGTTTCATTTTTCTATGTGTTTCTGAGTTAGTCTGACTGTCTGAGGTTCTCTGTTGTACTCGAACTGATTTCTTATTTTCTACTACATCTCTTTCTGTGAATTCATCCTTTCATACAAGGAGATCTTCTGTTACTAGATTGAAAATTTGCTAATGCAAGTCATTTGTGTAGGTGACAAGAGTGTCACATTCAGTCAAGTTGTGCTCGAAGTTATGAGGCATCTGGAAGGAGCATATGCTCTGATATTCAAAAGCATGCATTATCCGAATGAATTGATTGCTTGCAAACGTGGTAGTCCATTGCTCCTTGGTGTAAAGGTAAGTCATAATGTGTGTCTCTCTCTTAACAGATACCTTATACGATTACTAGTTTAGGTAATTAAGTATTTATAAGATTACTAGTTTAGGTAATTAAGTATTTTCTTATAAGATTACTATTTTAGCTCCTTCCCTTTAAAGTGTTTATGCTTATTATTCTGATTTATCAACTTGGTAAAATCATGTTGATTTGTATTCTGAATAATTAGTTCTTTGGCCTGACTCATCCTCCCCATTCACCAAAGGACTCACCCTCATGACAAAGGAATCACATAGAACTTGTAATATCATTGTGTAGTTGAGGGTAGAAGTTTCTCGACAGAGTAGTTGAAAGTGTCTTCTTGTGAGAGAGAGAGAGAGAGAGAGAGAGAGAGGTGCATGTCTTAGTTGGATACTGCGCTTCAACCAAACTTGTCTTCTATATTTGGAATTCAGAAGCATAGTATCTCACTAAATTAGAGCTAGTGTTCTCTGATTCATTGATATCAATATGTGAAGGCTGCTGGATCCTTTTACAGATGGTCCAGTAGTCTTTTGTAATTTGAGAGAGCAGGTAACAAAGCTCCATTATGTTGATCAGGATCTCCTTTCAGTTTATGTGGTTAGGGAATATTGATATTGTCTGTTTCTTGTACCTTACTCATCTCTCATTGAATTTAAATTTCCACATAGAGATATCACTCTTATAATGGTCCTTCGCATGCATATTGCATCTGAACCCATCCTGTGGCAGTTGAGGATATACTACTCCTTGGTTGAGAATTACCTGGTATTCCTCAGCATACTGTTCAGTTCCGCATATATCCATGCTATTATTTGATTAATTGAGTGGTCTCGTAAGTTTCTCTGAATTTTGTATCCTGCAAGCCTGTATGCTAGTTATGAGGCAAGACATGAAAACAAATTTGAGAACTGTAATCTTAAATACACTTGTTTTCAAAAAAAGCATTCCTCTTATTGCAGGAGTTAACCGAAGAGTCCAGCAGAGCGTCTTTTAATGACACGAAATTTCTTTCGAGCAATGGGCAGCCCAAAGAACTCTTTTTGTCGAGTGATGCCAGTGCTCTGGTGGAGCACACAAAAAAGGTTTTGGTGATTGAGGATGGTGAAGTTGTCCATATCAAGGTACATTTACTATATTACTGGGTTATGATATCCTCTGTCGTTGAATTTAATGGTACCTCTACCGCTAAAAAAATTGTATGGACTAAAAGCACGCATTCTATTCAGCTTTTTGTCTCTTCTTTTTCTTCCTATTTCATTTCAGTGAAGAAATGAAGAGAATTTTTTTATTTCTACTACTCTTGAGATGATATCAAAACCCAAAGGGGGGTGTTATATTTCTCCTACATCCTTCAAGCAGTTATAAAACTTTGATGGCGCAACACTGTGAGGTCATTGATTGGCTTAGATCTTTTCCAATTATTTTATGCAAAACATAAATGATACTCCCTCCGTCCCACTAGAATTGGCACACTTGCCTTTTTTGTTTGTCCCACTAGAATTGACACTTTCCTAAAATGGTATGTGGACCCTACCTACTTTATACTCTTAACCCTTTATTCTTAATCTCCGTGCTCAACTCAAAAGTGCCAATTCTAGTGGGACGATGGGAGTATGATCTAGTGCTTTATTTAGTGAAATATTAACGGCCATAATCTTGATAGTGCTCCCTAAGGAAAAAGGGAGCCTGGGAGGGTGTGTCAGACCTTAGGTTAGCATTGCTTAGGGATGTTGAGAGATTCATTTTTGTGGAACTGTCCATGCATGGTCCAGCCTTGGACGATGTTCGCTTCCATGTGTCAAAAAATACACTAACTTAATTTCCTTGTCAGAAAACAACTGTATTTCAGATTTATTTATGACATGTCTGAGAATCTATGACCCATTCCAGAGAATAATTATGGTAAAAAGCCAAGTAGCTGCATTTTTGTAATCGCTACAAGTTATCTAGAAGAAATGGAAGGTCTTCCAATTTCCAGTTTTCTTTCTGGAGAATCATTTTTCCAATAATGCAATATGCAATGTTGGTTGTAGAATTATGTAGCTTTCTTCTAAGCCTCTTACTTAAGGAAGGATTATATTAAGTCCCCCCTTGGGCCTCACTGTTATTGGTTTCTGCGGTTATAGGATGGAGGAGCAACCATTTTCAAGTTTGAGAATGCTAAAGAAAAAGGTAATGAAAAACTAAAGCGGCCGGCCTCTGTCCAACGTGCACTCTCAGTTCTGGAAATGGAAGTTGAGCAAATAAATAAAGGGAAATACGAGCACTACATGCAGAAAGAAATTCATGAACAACCAGAATCTCTTACAACAACAATGAGAGGGAGGCTTATACGTGGAGGAACATGCAAAGCAAAGAGTGTTCTTTTAGGAGGATTAAAGGATCACCTCAGAACCATAAGGAGAAGTCGAAGAATAGTTTTCATTGGCTGTGGCACAAGTTATAATGCAGCTTTAGCTGCAAGGCCAATTTTGGAAGAACTTTCTGGTCCGTCTGGGTCATGACATGTATACATATTCGCTGTAAGGCTTCATCGATTCCATAACTAAATTGATTCTGTCTTGCAGGTATCCCTGTAACAATGGAGATTGCTAGTGATTTGGTGGATAGGCAGGGGCCCATATACAGAGAAGATACAACTGTCTTTGTTAGTCAATCGGGGGAAACAGCGGATACGTTGCAGGCATTAGAATATGCATTAGAGAATGGTGCGTTATGCGTTGGCATTACCAACACTGTTGGCAGTGCAATTGCTAGGCATACACACTGCGGAGTTCACATAAATGCTGGTTGTGAGATAGGGGTAGCTAGTACCAAGGTAAGCAAAAACTGCAGACTTGTCTTCTCATTTCCTGTCTTTACAGTCACCATATGGCAGTTGTGCTATCTTATTAAGTCCTTCCACTAACAGGCATACACTAGCCAAATAGTTGTCATGGCTATGTTGGCTCTGGCAATTGGAGATGACACAATTTCTAGTCAAGCAAGACGGGAAGCAATAATAGATGGCCTATTTGATTTGCCAAGTATGTCTAATATTTTGCTGATGCCACATGTTACATTAATTGAAACTGTTGTAGAGATATGTGTCGTGACTGATTCAATTATATGCAGATAAGGTGAAAGAGGTTCTCAAACTCGACGAGGAGATGAAAGATCTTGCTAAGTTACTGATTGCAGAACAGTCACTTCTTGTCTTCGGGAGAGGGTACAATTACGCAACTGCTTTGGAAGGTGCCTTGAAGGTAAAAGAAGTAGCACTTATGCATAGTGAAGGAATACTTGCTGGAGAGATGAAACACGGTCCCTTGGCTTTAGTTGATGAGACCCTTCCGATAGTTGTGATTGCTACCCGCGATGCTTGTTTCAGGTTAGAGCTTGTGTTTCCACAATGTGATTCTCGATTCCAGGCTATTAAAGTTAGTTCTATTCATTTTCAGCAAACAACAATCCGTTATTCAGCAACTTCATGCTCGGAAAGGTCGACTTATAGTGATGTGTAGTAAAGGTGATGCAGCATCTGTGAGTGTTGGTGGATCTTGCCGTGTAGTTGAAGTTCCTCGGGTTGAGGACTGCCTGCAGCCGGTAATCAACATAGTTCCTCTACAGGTAACGTCTTCGTTCTTCTCTATCTCTTTGATGGCTTTCTTCTCAGCGATAAGCTTTACATTTGTAGTTGTGACTGCAGCTTTTGGCATATCATCTGACCGTTCTCCGCGGATACAACGTAGATCAGCCACGAAATCTTGCGAAAAGCGTGACAACCCAATGAGGATGCATGAAACACAATTCTGACAATGAAAGCAATGAACTCGGAATCAAGGTGCTGCATATGTTTTGCTATGGTGATTCCCTCATATCCTCATCTAACCTTGAGATCTCAAATCCCAGTGTATTCGGAAACAGACAGCGCTTGTAAAATCGCATCCTTTAGCTGCTGTCTCTACAGATTACTAACATTATCTAAAACAACACCTTTTGTCTCGGCTTAATTTTTTCTTTGTTGGTAGGAGAAATAAATATCTTAAAAAATCTTTGGCTTCAGGCATTAACCAAACTATCTATGTATATTTGATAACAAAAGGTGTATTCTTGTGTCTGATTGCACTTATTACGACAAAAATATCATTACAGTTTAGCATAAACAACGTCATGACCTAAATTGATCATCTTAAATAAACAATTAAATAGAGTTTATATCATCTCATAAATCATAATCACCTCATTATGCTAAATGTCCAATCAAGAAAATGACAGACAATGAATCAGCATTTAATATTTTACAAACGGTGCACTATATGATAACATAGCCGCTACAAAATTTGTGATCCAAAATCTTGAAGATCGAGTTATAAAATTGCAATAAGCATCCCAGTTCTAACCTTTATAGTAGCACAACAGGGAGTCGACAATCTCCAAATGTTGAAACTGAAGCATTTTCTGCCCTTTTGCTTGAAAGCACCAATGACTCATGACAACATTTCAACTGTGCATACGAGGCCCGTAAAGTCGATCCACAACTGCTTTCCACCTTACCTTTTTCTTTTTGATTCCCTTAAAGCCTGTCGTTTGTCTTCTCTGCAATCCAACAAAAATAATAAGAAAAAAAGTGTGATACCCAAAATTACACCTCGTCACACACATGTTTGGATGGAAAATATCAAAAACAGGCTCTTAGAAGTACAGATTGAAGATCCATTATATAGAATTATACCTCTTTTTTGCAATTTCCTCTCTTGAAGGCCATTCCTTTTTCTTTCTCTTTTCCTTTAGCTTTTCCTTCAAAGATGGTTGTTTCCTCGTCCCATTTCCGTTAGAGCCTTTCTTCAATTGTTTCTTCTCTTTGACAACCTTTTCTGTCGCAATTTCATTAGAGCCTTCGTTCAATTGTTTCTTCTCATTGACAACCTCTTCCTGGTCATTGCGTTCAATCAACTCAGCTTCCTCCTCCACCTCTCCAGCTTCAGATTGTTGAGATGTTGTTGGCTTCGTGTTACTCATTTTCTTCAGCTGCACATTAAATTCAGATATACAACAAAAATCAGTGTTAGCATCTATCTATTTTAAGAAACAGAAAGAGTATTATTAACCAGGACTATATGGACAGAGTCTGACATATTAAGCTCTCGTTCAATTCAGTGATACTAGTGCACAATAAGCATAAGGTGTGGCGGCCAAACAGATAGAAAGCACAAAAGACAGACAAAAGGGTTCAATCAATTGAAGCAGAATGGTGGATGTGGAGTTGTGGACAACGAGACATACCTTAGCTACAAAGAATCCATCCATATTGTGGACGTGGGGATAAAAGCGCCTTGTCTTGTCCAAGGAAGTGTGAAAACGATGCCCTCTGAAACGAATGAATCTGGAACCAAAACAAAAGATTGTCAGAATCACAAAAATTCATTTATCGCGATCATTCTAAAGAATAAGTTGTAGGCAGTACCCAGGGCGTCCAAAATCAAGGCCACAGGGAACGAGTTTAACATCCCTCTTCTTGAGTGCATAATCAATGACTGCTTCATTCTGAAAACTTCAAAAGTTGAGAAAAAGATAACAGAATGCAGTAGGAGATCCAATAGGAAGTCTGAAAGCAACAAACCTCAGCAACCATTATGGAACATGTGGAGTAGACAATGTATCCTCCTGACTTTGAGTTGGCATCCACAAGATCTATCGCATTAAGTATTAATTGCTGCAAGAGAAAAGAAAATAATAACCTTTAGGAGCAATTATTTTTTGTCAATATGAACATAATGACCTTTCTGGATAATAACATCAAATTTTCCTTAAAAAGAAGGCAGCCATTCCTAAGCCACTTGACAGACACCAGTTAGAAAATTAAGTTGAATCTCAAGCATTGTGGACAAAGGAGAAAGCCAAAACCTATGCACAATTATGTATTAGAAACACAAATGTAACTTTTCCCAACATTATTTTCATCTAATAGAATTCCATTCCTTTACCAGTGCAGCGGGAAGACATAAGATTCTTACACAGAGACTTCCAGTAAAAGATGCTAAAACAATGAGATATCTCATAATCAGTTGATTCACCATTATGCATTAAACACAACTAGCAGAGCATTGCTGGTAAATAGAATTTGCTAACTAGCATTTTATGAGCATTTCATTAAACTTGAATATCTGCAATGACAGAATTCCAGACTATATACAGGATAAAAAGAGAACAGATTCTTATAGATCCAACAACCTATTGCGCTATAAAATTAAATAAAGCAATAATGACAGTCAGGTCATAGTGTTTTTATTTCATTTTTAAAAGAATGATGAATTATGAGCTCTCCAGATTCAGAGGAAGCATACCTTTTGTAGATGAGCGCAATTTTGTATGTCTAAAGCACTTTTTGAAGTTTTCACAGACTCGTCCTTAGATATAACCTGCAAGTGTATATCACATTAATTTTCATCATATCGAGCCCAAAAACAAGCTGCACACATTCTAAAATAAATTTGGTTTCTTACACCAGTGCCGCTGCAAGGAGCATCCAATAAAATCCTATCAACAGAGTTGCTTCCCAGGACTTTGGGCAGCTGAATTTGATGCAGAAAAGAGAGAATATTATTTTCACATCAACATAAAGGAGTGACGATATAGAGATGAATGACGAACAAAGAACACAGGTAAATGCATGTATATAATAACTTTCTAAGAGAATTTGGAATAGTGAGGCAAGATTATCACCTCCCTCGCATCATAGTTGCAAACTATGGTGTTTGTTACGCCCATCCGATGTATATTTGCAGTGAGAGATTTGAGTCTGGACTCCTTCATCTCATTTGCATAGATCATACCTTTCAGGAAAGATCTTGTATCAGTTACATGTAGTATTATCAACATGTATTACCATGGCACATGTAATAATGGTCATTAAGTATAACACAGCACACTTTTAGCAGATATAATATAAACCAATATGGATTAAGTCAAATCCATTTCTCACCAGTATTTTTCATAAGAGCTGCAATGTATGTAGTTTTACCACCAGGCGCGGCCCTACAAATGCACCAATTAAGTCAGGAAGGGAAGAGCATACAGAATCAGCAGACTTGTACAAAACAAACATTTCGGGTAGTATAAACTGGATTTATGGAAAGTTCATTAGAAAATTGAAAGCGCAAAGGGTAAATGAAATAAAAGGAAAAAGGTTAGAAAAAGTTTTCCCAGGAATGATACTAGAAGAAATGAGAATAAAGACCAAAAAAAAAGTGCATGAATAATGGCATAGTAGTTGTATGAATGTAAAATACTCACGCCATGTCAACAACTCTCTCTTTCTCTTGAGGAGCAAGGGCCATTACAGGCAAAAAAGAGCTTGCACCTTGAAGCTGTAAGTCAACAAACCATTAGCTTGATTGCA
Source organism: Salvia miltiorrhiza (assembly GCF_028751815.1). NCBI lineage: Eukaryota > Viridiplantae > Streptophyta > Magnoliopsida > Lamiales > Lamiaceae > Salvia > Salvia miltiorrhiza. Next base: position 4,955,637 of record NC_080390.1, on the reverse strand, counting down.
TATGATAAGCTAAGAGTAGATAATAGAGATCAGGGAATACCATATAATGACCGGCCATGTATTCTGGAGTGGCCCCAATTGGAACTTGTGAATCATATACAACCAAACCTACCTAACAAAGCACGAGTATCATCACCTCATTATTAGTTGTTTGATATTATGGATAAGGACTATTCATATCTCAGCCAACTGCTCACATACTAAAAGTAAAAATCTTACTTTTGACCATTTGCTTAATGGATCGAGGTTGACTCCTCTGTTCAAAAGAACACCCGCCAAGTCCCTTCGCCGAGTCTAAGATACAAAACAGAGGCATCAACAAGAAGCCACTTGTTTGGCAATGGGAAATTAAAAAAAAAAACACACACACACAAAGATTGTTGGATTCAAAATGATAAATTACCTTTAAAGTGTTAGTTCGAAGACAGATAGGCCTAGGCTTCTCAAAAGCTTCAATGAGTTCCATGAGTTCAACAACCGGAAACATCTAAATAAATATTGCAATTACAAATTCACAAGCAATGCATCAGGATATCAAGGATTGTCAAAAGCAATCATGTTCAGAAAAAGAAAACTACCTCAACCAGAGCTTCAATCAAAAAATCATTGTATCCATAGTAAGAAATTAAATCTGTTTTAAGTTGATCAACATAATCCTTGCGTGTAGCACCCTCTTGCCTCAAAGACTTAAAATTCGAAAGCACTCGTACAACTGAAAGTGTAACTCCAAACGTCAACAAATTATAGGAGTATCTAAACTATCAAAATATATAGACATTAAGCCAAACATACTCTCTTTTATCCTTCTTAGAAGATTGGACAGATCTGGGGGCCTCTGTGCTTCTTCTTCAAGCTCCTAAGTTATTTATGAAAAGAGTGAAATGAAGATGGTAAATTTTAGAGATTATGTCCAATCATTCAAATCCTTGCAAAGAAACAAGAGTATCTCATAGGCTGAACCTCCTCAGTTGGTAAAGCGAACTCATTAGCTTCGTTTTTTATGTTAAGCTCTAATTCTGCTTCTGCATCTACTTCTTCCCGCGCCTTTTCCTCATCAATTTCTCTTGCTTCCTTCTCGAAATCAGATACATCAGAATCTGAGTCCCCCTCTGCCAAAAAGAAATAAATAAAATTTATAATACATTGAAGAGATTATAGGCTGCTCTTTATCAACGTCCAATCACCAATGGAAACAGTACCTTCGTCATCACTCCCCTCTGAAAAAACAAACGAAAGAAACCATATGAGAAAGCTAAGAGAACAAATACTAAGCAGATTGAAGTCCAATAACAAAAGAAGGCAATACCTTCATCGTCGCTTCCTTGGAGGATATCATTGGCATAGACATCATCCCCGTCTGACGACATATCCGAGTGCGAGTCCATTCCCTGAACTTCCTCATCTGAGTTCTCAAGCATTTCAGGCTCTTCAGAGCCATCAGAGTCACTGATCATCTCCTCTTTCTTAGATTTATTTTCTAGAGTAGGTAATGCCTTTTGCTTCTTCCTCGGGGGAGGATTAGCGGCTCTACCGCCCTTTTTCTTGTTGAGTTTTGCACCAGCCATTAAACTGCGTAAGCCCAAAAAAACAATCTTACTCGCCCAACACATAAGGCAATAAATAGAAATGCATGTCTTGGCAGCCAGGTCTTCGACCTTAAGGTTTCAGCTATATCGGAAACCCAAAAACCTCCCATAGATTCTTTTGTATAAAGAGATACACTATGAGCATTCATTGAGAAAACCGACACTTAGTAGAGATTTATCCACGTGTAATTCAAGTTCACCACATAGGCTCATGAAGAATCACTTGATAAAGAAGGGCTATTCATGACTATCCTATAAATTTCACAAAGGAAGCCAATGAACTAAGAGCAAGAAGCTCAGCTCCACGAACATGAATGTTAAAGAACATGACAAACTAACAAAACTCCCACAGTCTACTGTACTCGCTTAATTAAACAAAAAATACTAGTGCACGCAAGTTTAGTTGCAACTCATTTCACAAAGCAGATGAACAGAAAACCTAGCAGCATAAAAAGCTCAATACTTACTCGTCGAATGATGAGAAAGAAAGAGGATGAATTTGACCGGCAGAAGCGGCAGCGGCGGCGGCGTCGGTCGGCGGAGAAATTTGTGAAAGAAAGCTGTTTCCGGAAAATATAGAGAAATTAGGGGTTTTTCTTTATAAGGGAGGGGCGGGGAAGGGTTTAACAGCGGGTGCGGGGAAAAGGGACAGCGGCCCCTTAATTTTTCATCATTATTATGACTCCTATTATTTTTAGTTTTCATTATAAAAAAAATCAATGTAAGATTTTTTTATTTTTTTTAATGTACAAAAGATTTGATTTTATGTTGAAATTAAATTGAAGATATTTACTTAGTTACTAGTTAAACTTTTATTTAGCCAAATAAGTATAGTCGAATTAAATTGGCAATATGTAATTGTATTAATTCGACTATTTTACCAATTAAAATATTAGTTTTTGGTTTGGAGAATAGGAGCATTCTATTATATAGAGCTTTTTTATAGAGCTTTATTTGATGAAATATCATAGAAAATACATGTATGATGAAATAATTTAGTTAAATAAGAATGAATAAATATGAAAAATGCTAATGCTGTGAAATATCTATTGAAGATAATAAAAATTAATAATTGTCCACCCAACATTATTTCAATAAAATGTAACCATTTTTTAGTGTTTTGAACGTAATTATTCTCGTCATTCTTTATTGTTCTTACAAAAACACAAGCTTTCTCTTTTCTTTGTTTAAACTCTAGTTGCTCCATCGTTGAAATCCTAATCTTTCCGCCGCCGATTCGATGATATTTTTTTCGATTTCGCCCGTACGCCACCATGCATCAACATCTTCTTCTCCAAATATGTCGTGTTAGCAGACCAACGTGATCATTAACACCACCTATAATAGGTGTCCGTGTCCATAATATGGATTAAACGACGATCCCCATTAGTGTCCATTTTAGATCATTGTGGATTTACTTATGGCACATAGTTACAGTTGCGATTTTTTGTTATATTTTATGTTATTTGTGATATTTGTACTTGTATTTATAGTTGAGTTTGTTGTAAAATGAAGAAAACATATAAAATATTGTTTCGAATTTATATTATTTCAAACTTCTGTTATTTCGTGTTATTTCAAATTTCTGTTGCACTAACAATTGAGACGAATGGTACGAGTATTCCATTCTGCACAATTTGTCCCGATGTATGTCGCACCAAGTGTTGGCACAAATGCTGCGAAATAGAATATTGGTACCATTCGTGGCAAACACTTGCACGACATACATGAGATGAATGATACGAATATATCATTTCACACCATTTGTGCCAAGGTCTGTCACGCAAACACTTGAGACGAATGGTGATAATATATCATTTTGTACAATTTTTCCTACCGAAAATGGCATAATAAAATCACTATAGACTTGCAGTTTGTTCCAACAAAGCCAAGTATAATTGATGAATAAAATTCAAATCAATATTTTATTCATTTTCCAAACAATACAATTTCAAATCGTATGATCAAATCAACGCGAAATGTTACAACTCTCACAAAAGCTAACTAAATATTCATTTTTCATATTTTCCCTTTACTTTCGTGCATTGAAGGAAGGCGTCATGCGGGGGCAGCAGTGAAGAATTGGGGAAGGCTGAAGATTGTTGTCTTATTCACCTCAATCCTGTGTATTTGGCATGAATGGAACAAATTTGTTTATTCGTTTCTCTCATACGCGGGACAGATCTCGGGGATGCTAATGACTCCATTCACACCATTCTTACCAATTGTTGCCCCAATGGATTTTGGTGTAGACGACACGGATGAGGCTAATGGCTGCGTTGGCCCTTTCCATTCCTTCCGGTGAAACGAAAGATCTTGGAACGTATGGTACAAATTCGTACCATTTTATTCAATATCTTCTTATGTTTGCATTTGCATCTCATAATTTTTATAGATCTGAAATTGATAGAACTCAGATTTCATCAGATTCTGGAGAATATGATATTGACGGCGACAATGAAGCAAATTGGAGAGAGAGAGATTTCAAAGCTGATCGAAGTATATGCAAGTATATCGATGACAGTGCGTCAAAGCAAATATTTTAGCGACATAATGGTAAGAAAAGAGAGAGAGCCAGGCCCTGGGGCGTTTGGGGGGGGGAGGGGGGGGAAATATTTAAAATAACTAAAATAGTTATATAGATATAACATAATAAAATATTATTACAAAACACAATAATTCTCTATGATTACTCATAAAAGTGAGTAACATGAACTTGTTATTAATTGTATCTTTCTCAATATAATTAAGTAACAAGACCACGACGATCTCTTGTTCTATTTTGAAGTTGACTTTTTATAATCTTCATGACAAAAAAAGTTATTCCTACAGTGACATAGGTATATATATTTATGTATTCCCTTTGTCCTCTCACAATAATTATATAATTCTGTGAATTTGGAATTTGGATAATATAAATATATATAATTATGAATTAATTCTTTTACAACAAAATTCAAAGAAGATTCATGTGTGTAAAAGGAAGACCCACGTAATATTATTAAAATTCTAATAAAAATACTACTACTAAAATTCTGTAATAATAAACAAATAATCATGCCAAAAGAAAAGCTAGAAAAGTAAAAAAAAAATGCGAATTAGAACGAATTATAGAAAAAATTAACTTTTATAAAATTCAAAGTTAATAATGATCATTCAATAAATTAATTAGATTATGGAATATACATGGGGCTTCGCTTGGTTAAGAAATTGATAAAGTCAAGCGAAATTAGTTTTTAAAATCAAAGAAGAGTTTTAAAAGACCAAAAGAGTTTTGTTTTGTCAATAATATAAAAAATAATTAAAATTTGTGTACATTAGGAGTAATACTTTATTTGTGTAATTTTTGAATTGAATTTATTTGAGTTTATCTATTTGAATGTAATTTACTAATTTACGGTCTTCTCTTTATTAGAAAGACACGTATGAATCCTTTTATCTAACACCAAAAAACCATTTACTCCCTCCGTCCACGAAATGAGTATCCATTTGTGGACGACACGGATTTTAAGAAATATATGGAGTGTAGTGTGAATAGTTTAAGGGTCTCACTTTTTGAATGTATTAATTAAAGAAATATGTGGGATACACCTACCAAAAAGGGAAATTGGTACTCATTTTGTGAACGGGTGGAGTATTTGCCTTTAAACTTTTGCTCCTACTTTTCACAATTTGTAGTGGGGCAAACTTAAATATTTATGTAACCATTGCCCCTACTTTTCACAATTTTAAGTGGGGCAAACTTAAATATTTATGTGACATTGAATATATACGGGAGTATAATAGAACTCAATTGAGGAGGGGGCAATTGCCCCACCATTCTATAGTGTAGCTCTGCCCCTGGTTTCAAAAGCCCTAGCTCAAATTTGCTACAAATCGTAAAGTTCAGATAATGATTTTAAAAGTTCGAATCACTAGCTCTAAGTAAAAAAAAATCACAAGAGAATTTGTAAATTAAAAGTGAAATTATGCATAGTATAATATAATAAATTTATGATTCGACCTACCAGAAAAATGGCGCGCGTGAATGCTATATTCAAACTATTTAAAAACTACTGCAAAAAAGCAAACTCAGAAAAATCCATCGATAATTTTATTGAATTGATGTAGTATAAAATTTTACAACTGACAATTATAACCAAGAACTAGAATTTATCCTACACTGAAGATTAATCCTACTTCTGCGATTCAGCTTCCTTTCTCTTTATCAGCTTGATAAAATTATGCACGATAGTTTTGCCTTCAGTAGATATGATGCTTTCTGGATGGAACTGAACGCCCTGCAGCTTTCGGAAAATAAAACAACATTAAATCCATGCTCGTGTGCAATGTCCGGTAGCAAAATTCCACGCTCATATCAAATGGCATATTTGTAATTTTGCTACTGTTTTGGTGAGTTTGGATCTGGATCTTTTAACCAATCTTACGGCACCTCACCTGTAGATGACGGTGTACTTTGTGACGAGCAGCCATTACCAACCCGTCTTCTGTCCATGCAGTTATCTCGAGGGCATCGCTCGGGAAACTATCTCGTTCAATCACGAGGCTATGGTACCTACCAGCAGTAAAAGGGCTGCCAATGAACCAAACAGTTGTCAGAACTCAGAACTCAACATGATTCATAAAGATAACACAACTGAGAAAAGAATGATAAGAAAAACCATTGACAGGGGAGAACAAGTAATGACAATTGCTTATTATACAGAGAAATAAAGAACTTCGAATATCTTTCTCATTAGTTATAAAAGTCTGACAGACATGAAAAGAGACGTACTTCGATAAGCCTGCAAACAAGCCATCTTCCTGTCCTTCATTGTAGTAAACAGGAGAACTTTTTCCATGCACAACTCCATAAGGAGATCTCACAATTTTCCCTGCAAAGCACAGTATCATTTAGGGAGAGGAGGGGAGAGAGATAAATAATACTATTAGTAGTATGACCAAATGTAGAACTGTAGAAGCACATATGAAAACAAGGGATACCCAGCAAATATGATGTTAGCTAAAAGATATTACCACATGTTGCTAAACACTAAAAGCATTTGCTAGGTTCGCTTCGAGAATATTAAAGAGAAATTAATAATTGGGCTTAAATGGGAACCATCATCCAATGGGAAGATACCTGCCCCTGGCTTATTCTCAGACCAGTCGTTTTGTTTGAAAAAAATTGTCTCCGACAAATGGTTGGTTCTTGAGAAAGAGAAAGGTCAAGCATCGATATCTTTAAGTATCCATATACGAACAAAAGATATATCACTCAACTACTAAAGTTATCAAATAGAGTTATACACGTGTTCATTGAAATCCATCATCATATATTCAAGCTCAAGAGAACACATATGTGACATGTTATCTTAGGAAACTTACATATTTTATCTCATAAAACCCCAGCTAACAAATATCTAATTTTCTCTCCCTTAAGGACCACCTACAGTCATTTTTCCTATTTATAGTCCATAGGAGAATATGGACACGTACAATTTCATATTGGGAAATACAAAGTTACCTCCAAAAGCTTCCCCAATGCATTGCAACCCCATGCACACACCAAACAATGGCACAGTAGGTCCAAGCTCCAGCACCGTTTGTAATGATATTCCTGAATCTTGCGGTGTACCTAAATTTTTTAAGTGAAGTATACTTATATGATATAACTAGATGATAATAAGATATTAACAAAGAAGAAACTTAAGCCAAATAAAATTCTTACCAGGTCCAGGCGATATTAATATACCTCTTGGATTTTTCCTGTAACAACAAATAATAAACTGTTATTAACTATATCAACATCCATAATCGATTAGCATTTTCTCTAGTAGAACGTAATTGGCTCATTTCAACAAACAAATAATGTAGACTAACCTACATTGCAATCCACAAATAATTTAACCTAACCAAATAGCTAAATGCACTTTACACAAACAAAACAAGATTTGATGGGGGGAAAATGACAATAAAAAAATGGAACAATATTTCTTTTCAGTTTTGATTATGAATCCAATTACTCTCTAGAGTGCAAGTAGACAGTGTTAGCTTGATAACATCTCAGGACACGATGAAAACGAACATAACTCGAACGCGCATCTAAATGCTCTGTTAATGTAACAAGTAACAATGCAGGAAACATCTAACAAATAGCAAAAGCAACACCTAACTAACTCCACAAAATCAAAACTTGTGCTTCTGCTATCAACTAAGCTGGAATGGTCATCACATTTTTCCCCAAAATGATCAAACACTGTAATTTTTATTTTATTTTATTTTTCATTAAAATAAATGATGTAGGTTGCTGGAGATTAAATATTGCACCAAAAAAACGAAGAGGAAAAAAAAAAACTTACTCTCTAAGCTCATCAACAGTGAGCTCATCATTTCTGTAAACTTCGAATTCACAACCTAGCTCTCCCATATACTGCCGAAAACACGAAATGAGTAGTGAAAAATAAAAATAAAAATAAAAAATCGAAACATTATTATATCTTATGCAATGTAATTAAGAATCATGAATCTATAAAATAATTAAAGAGAAAATAAACTGACTTGGCAGAGATTATACGTGAAGCTGTCGTAATTATCAATAACGATGATTGGCCTGGTTGGCGTTTTCGGATACGATGAATTGACGGAGGAAACGGATGTGTTTCCGGAAATTGCCATGGGCGTTTTCGATGATGTAGAAGAAGAGAGTGCGGGGAATGGTGGTGAATCTGAATGGCCGGGTTCTTGGAAGCGAGGAGTTCTGGTGTGATAAAACGACGGAGGATGGCTGGTTGATGGAAGCGGAAGAGGCGGCGATGGTGGCCATGGCGGGCGGCGGAGCTGTGACTGTGAGGGTGCCGGGACCCGTGAGTGTGATGTGAGGGTTTATTAAGAACAACGTAATTTCTAAAAAGGCCTAATGCATTTAATTGCATTTGCTATTCCTTACCCAAAAAATAAGGGAATAACTTGTGCAAACTTGCCTCTTCAAAAAAAGAAAAAAAGAAAAAAAAGATTGTTGTAACTTGTAATTAGTAATCAGTGATAGTGAGAATTTGTTTGACAAAGCACCCAAATATTCTCATTCCGGAAAGGTATTATGTTCAATTCCGCCTGTTTTCAGATTTTTTTTTTTTTTTTGGTCAGAATTTTTTGTAATTTTCATTAAGAAGAAATTCTCATTAAAAAAAAGGTAATCACTAAACAGTAGTACTTATGTATTCTTTATTGAGTTCGAGTTCGGCTAATGTAATTACTATGTAGCCTATGCGAGAAAATAATTTACTAAGGAGGTAAATTTCAGTTAATTGAGCAATAAAAAATCCTAAACACAATATCAGTAAGATTCTTAGTATCACGTTTTTTTTTTTTAGTAAAGATTTTTATTACCATTTACATGATAAAATAAGTAATGTTACAAACATTAATCTCACCAACTACTCTAGAGCTCAACTTTGTAGCATTCTTCTAAATTTATCATTCCTATTATAACGAGTAGCAATTTGAACTTGACAAATGCGTATCAATACTTCATCCGCTCTTGTTGTTTGTTGAAATTTTCTTACATTCCTTCTAAGTCGGATGTGATACACTATAGTAGCAACAACAACACGATACATCAATTTTTTCCCTGTCTTTGATCAACGTTTAGGGATGGCAATGGATCCGGGACTCGGTCCAAATTCGCGGATCCGGACACTTTTTTCCGGATTTGAACCTTGTCAAAATTAGACCCGACGGATCTGGATCGGATCTAGAGCACTCTTTAAATTTCTGGATCCGGATCTGGAGTAATAATAGATTTAAAACTCAGATCCCACCCATTGAACCGGATATGTATAAGTATATATAATATATTATTTTTATTTTTTATTTCTATCAAACTCTAAATATTGATGTTATTCTGAATTTCTAACTATTGCTATTACGTCCGCCACAAGCTGCTCTAGTACCGTTCATCTCCAGTCTACCGCCTGAGCCGCTCTCTCACCCATCGGCGCCGGCAGCATGAAGGTAATGCCAACCACCGCAACGTGAAGCTCTCCAATCCACTGACGCTGAAGCTCTCAAGCTCCCCTCAACGTGAAACTAAATAATATGTTGTTGATTGATTTGATTCCGCTAAACAAATTTGTGCATAAAGTTTTGCATTCCGTAATTGATTTGATTCCAAGTCTCATTAAAAATATTCTATTTGTTCCATGTTGGATTAAATTATTGGTGAATTGGGATGTTAAATTAAATTATTCCATGTCAGATTAAATTATTGTTTGAATTCCTTTAGAGAAGCTATAGGTTATTGCCGAGTCAGTTTGCAATTTCGCAATTGTGCAATTTTGTTAATATGTAATTATTGTTAAATTAGAGTCAGTTGAATTCATTTGTTGAATTGTTGCTGAATTTGAGTCAGTTTGAATTCCTTTATTGAATTATTGTTGAATTCGTGTCAGTTTGTGAAAAATGTTATTAATTGTTACTCAATTTTGGTGATCATTTTTGTCTTTGTAGAAAAATGGAAAAACAATCTATAAATTCAAACATTGAAGCGGTTTACTCTCAAACATCAATTAATGGCGTGGCTGAAGGCTTTGTTGAGCTTCAATTTGGAGATGACAAAACCACTGAGACTTCGAAAGAAAAGGAAGAAAATCCAATGGCGTGGCTGAAGGCTTTGTGGATTTTGATGTAGTGTTTTTTTTAAAAAAATGATTGTTGGAACTTTAGACAGTTATTATGATTTTTATTTGATGTTTAATTAGTTTAGAACTTATTTTAGAAGTGAAAATGAAATGGATTCGGGTCTGGATCCAAGACCCTGTGGATCTTATAGATCTGGACCTGGATTCCATTTTTTTATATTCAAATGGATCTGGACCGAATTTGAATCTAAGTAGAAAATTATGGATCTGGATCTGGATCAAACAGAATCCAGTACAGATTCGGCCCATTGCCATTCCTACCCATGTTGCGTCTGCATGTACACTTATCATCTTCCAAATTTCTAATGTTTCCATTCAAACCACACCATGTCATGATCTGACTCCAAACTCGAGTAGAATAGTAGTAACATGTAAAAAATAGATGTATGTTGTAAATATATCTTCTAGATATATCTTATGTGTGTTGACCAAAAAATCTTCCTAAAACCCTAGCTTCCGACTTGTATAAATAGAGGCCTTTGGCCCTCATATTGAATACGCTCAATAGATATTCTCTTCTCTATTCTCTCTAGTTTATAACACGTTATCAACACGAGTCTCTAATCAATTGAGTAAATATTGAAGGTATGCCCTAGGAAAGAACCGTGTCTTTCCGATAAGGTAATTCATATAATTGTCGATTATAAGTGTGTTATTTGAATTATTAATTTTTTTTCCGAACGCTCGAACACATCAATATATATTTTCTTCATATACATCGATTTGTGAATTGATTCAATCAACGATTTTAATTGTTTTTCATTAATTATGTTGAATGTGTTGATCCAAATTGAAGTGAGTGCATGTATTGTGATTAATCTCCTTAAAGTTGATTATCTCACTCTAACCACCATTATTGTTACCTGCATCGGGCTTGTTGGCTTATAGAAAAGGGCGATTTCCATGGGTGATGGATTCCTTCACTTACTTTCACGCACATGGAGTAATTGATAACATATTCATTTGTTGAGATGGATTCAATCATAAAATTCGCCCATTTTAATTGCTTTACAAATCGTATTGCTCGTCTGATTAATTTAAATTTTGATTACTTACCAATCAAATTGGATATTGTTTAACCAATGGATATTTTGAATTGCTTTTACATATGATTATCGAAATTGTTTCGATTAATTGCTTTGTCTCCATAACCTATTGCTTGAATATATATATTCTCATATTAATTTTCTAATTTTATGTCAATCCATATAAATACGCGCATGAATCATAAAATAAGCTCTTTTTAATTGATTTCTTTTACTTAATCAATTGAATTGAATATTATTAAATCTATGGAGGTCTTAAGCGTTTGTGTACAAAGATTACTTAATTGCTTGTATATGATCAAAAAAATTGATTAGATTATCAATTACTTTTATATTTTATCAAATTCATTCTTTTAAAATTTCTTTTAATATGATGAATTGATATTCATTTAAATAAATCAAATCAATTTGTTTAATGTAAAGTTTATTGGTATATATCAATTTCTATGCCAAATTCAGTATTTTTTGTGCTCTTATTTCGAAGTTTGACATGTTATAGTCTGATATACTATATATATATACAGTCTATTTTTCCAAAATAATCTTGAAATTAATTGATTTTATTTAAATAGCACAAGTAGTATTCATGAAGAATATTACATTCAAGATCTTAAATTGATGCTATTAAAGTAGCACAAGTAATATTCCTAAAGAATATTACATGCTTTTGAAGAGCAATTCATATTACATGCTTTCGAAAATTAGATCTTGAGCACAAGTAGTGTTCCTGAATAATATTACATTCAAGATTTTAAATTGATGCTATTAAAGTAGCACAAGTAATATTCCTGAAGAATGTTACATGCTCTTGAAGAGAAATATATATTACATGCTCTCGAAAACTAAACCTTGAAGGTCAAATGGCCCTAAAGGCCGAATGGTTATACTCTTTTTCCCTTACTAAGTTTTTTCCTATGAGGTTTTCTTAGTTAAGGTTTTTAACGAGGCAACTAGTGTAATATATGAGTAAATATATATATCTTGTACTCTTTTCCTCTACCGAATTTTTCCCATGGGATTTTTACGGAGAGGTTTTTAACAAGGCATGAACATCTAAACACTAACATCATATGAAATCTTGTGATATTTGTCTTGGTGAATAACTACACATATTATTCTTCAAAAGAAGAAGTATTTCCTTAAGTTGACATTAGATGAGAATAATGTTAACACAATATCAGGTGCATCAAACATCATTGAAGGCTCCGGAAGAGCTTGTATCATTTTGCCAAATGATACTAAATTAGATATTGAAAATGTCCTGTACTCTAGTAAGTTTAAAAGGAACTTACTAAGTTTCAAGAATGTCCGTAATAATGGATACCACATCGAGACAATTGTGTGGAAGGTAGAAATGAATATCTTTGCATAAATTCTTTTGTTTCAGGCTATAAGCTGACAAAAGAAAAATTAGCATCATTGCCTTCTGGAATGTATTATACATTCATAAAAGCAATTGAGACAAACCATGTCATAAACACGAATTCAATGACTCAAAAGCTTTAAGCTTAATTTGGCATGATAGGTTTGGACATCCTGGAGCAACTATGATGCGCTAAATAATCAATAATTCATATGGGCACAACATAAAAATCAAAAGGTTCTTTCTACAAATGAATTCCCATGTGATGCTCGTGCGCAAGGCAAGTTAGTCATTAGACCTTCATATACGAAGGATAATACCGAATCTCCATCTTTCTTAGAAAGAATTAAAGGAGACATTTATGGACCTATACATCCACCTTATGGACCTTTTCGATATTTTATGGTATTAATTGATGCCTTTTATAGATGGTCACATGTATGTTTGCTTTCTACTAGAAATGCAATATTTGCTAGACTACTTGCTCAAATCATAAAATTAAGAGCTCAATTCACAGACAATTCAATTAAAAGAATTCGTCTTGATAATGCTAGTGAGTTTATGTCTCAAGCATTTGAAAACTATTGTATGGCTATTGGAATTGAGATTGAACATTTAGTCGCTCAGGTCCATACTCAAAATGGTTTAGCAGAATCGTTTATTAAACGCCTTCAAATTATTGCTAGACCAATACTTATGAAATCAAAATCCCCAACTACTGCTTGGGGTCATGCCATATTACATGCTGCAACATTAGTTCGACTAAGGCCATCAGCCAATCATGAATACTCCCCAAATGCAAATTATTTTTTGCCGAGAACCTGATGTTTCTCACTTACTAACTTTTGGTTGCACGGTTTAAGTCCTAATTGCACCCCCACAACGAACAAAAATGGGTCTCCAACAAAGACTTAGGATATATGTTGGATTTGATTCACCCTCGGTTATAAAGTATATAGAACCTTTAATAGGTGATTTATTTACTGCACGTTTTGCAGATTGTCATTTTGACGAAATGACATTTTCAACATTATGAGGAACAAATCTACATCCAGAAAAGCACAAGGAACTCTCTTGAAATGAGAAAAACTTATCACATTTTGATTCTAGAACAAATCAATGTGAACAAGAAATTGAAAAGATCATTCATTTGCAAAAAATTGCAAATCAAATTCCTGATGCTTTTGTAGATACAAGAAAAGTGACACAATCTCACATACATGCTGCAAATACTCCAACTAAAATTGATGTCCCTGAAGGACAAATAGCTTTGGCAGCAAATGAGTCTAAAATTCCTCAAAAACGTGGTCGACTGGTTCCAAAGATTCTATGCTTAGAAAAAGAAAGGGGCAAGATGGAAACCAAACACTGACGAAATGACTAATCAACCAAATGAAAGCGATGTAATTCCTGAAGAATTACAAGTATCTGAAAATCATGAGATCTCAATAAATTATTTACATCAGACACTAGAGAGAGAAAATATCATTGTTGATGATATATTTGCCTTTCATATAGCTCTTCATGTTTTAAATGAGGATCCTCAACTAAAATCTGTTGCAGAATGCAAACAGAGACTTGATTGGCCAAAGTGAAAAGAAGCTATAGAAAGAGAATTAAATTCCTGTGATGATCGGAAAGTATTTGGATATATAGCGCTAACTCCGGAATTTAAAATCCATGTTTAATACAAATGGATCTTTGTTAGAAAGAGAAATTAGAAAAATAAAGTTACGAGATATAAAGCAAGACTCGTAGCACAAGGTTTCTCACAAAAATCAGGAATTGATTATGAGTAAATATACTCTCCAATAATGGACGCTATTACTTTTAGATTTTTGATTAGTCTGGCTGTGTCACAAAGGCTTTAGTAACTGCTTATCTATATGGGTCATTAGATAATGACATATATATGAAAATTCCTAAAGGATTTACAATGCCTGAAGAATTGCAGTCAAAACTCAAAAGCATGTATTCAATTAAACTGCAAAAATCGTTGTATGGTTGAAACAGTCTAGTCATATGTGGTATAATAGACTGAGCGAGTATCTTTTGAAAGAAGAATACAAGAATAAAGATATATGCCCTTGTGGTTTCATTAAGAAAACCGAAAGTGGATTTGCAATCATAGCAATTTATGTTAATGATTTAAATTTAATTGGGACTTCTGAAGAGCTCAATAAAACTGCTGAATATTTGAAGAAAGAATTGAGATGAAAGATTTGGGAAAGACAAAGTTTTGTCTTGGTTTGCAAATGGAACGTATCCGTGGAGGAACGTTTATCTATCAATCCACATATACAGAAAAAGTGTTAAAACGCTTTTACATGGATAATGCACATTCATTAACATCACCAATGGTCGTTAGATGTCATTATACTAAGAAATATCCATTTCGACCAATTGAAGAGGATGAAACGATACTTGGTCCTGAAGTACCATATATAAGTGCAATTGGAGTGTTGACTTATTTGGCTAATAATACTAAACCGGATATAGTTTTTTTTTCTGTAAATTTTCTAGCAAGATTTAGCGTTGCACCCACTTTGAGACATTGGAATGGTGTTAAACACATTCTACGTTCTCTAAAGGGTACCATTAACCTTGGATTATATTATCAAGAAAATTCTGATAATACTCTAGTGGGATATTCGGATGCAGGATTTTTATCCGATCCACATGAAGTTAAGACACAAACTGGATATGTTTTCACATGTAGTGGAACTGCTATATCATGGAAGTCTGTGAAGCAAACCTTGACTGCAACATCCTCAAATCATTCTGAAATAACTGCAATCCACGAAACAAGTCAAGAATGTGTATGGTTGAGAAATGTGACGAGTCATATCCAAGAGTCGTGCGGCCGGGTTAGCTTCATCAAAGGCCAAACCAACTATTTTATATGAAGACAATGTTGCTTGCATCGTGCAACTCAAGGAAGGATACATCAAAGGCGATAGGACGAAGCATATTTCTCCCAAGCTCTTCTACACACACGACCTTTAGAAGGGATGGTGATATCGAACTTCAACAAATTCGCTCAAGTGATAATCTGGCGGACTTATTCACCAAGGCATTACCGACATCGACATTCAGAAAGTTGGTACACGAGATCGGCATGCGTCAACTCAAAGATATTCAATGAATTCAAATTCAGGGGAAGCAGTTGTACTCTTTTTCCTTCGACTAGGTTTTGTCCCATTGGATTTTCCTAGCAAGGTTTTAATGAGGCAACATTTTTGTTATAGGGATTGGTCAATCAAGGGGAAGTGTTGTAAATATATCTTCTAGATATATCTTATGTGTGTTGACCAAGAAATCTTCCTAAAACCCTAGCTTCATACTTGTATAAATAGAGGCCTTTGGCCCTCATATTGAATACGCTCAATAGATATTCTATTCTCTATTCTCTCGTTTCTCTCTAGTTTATAACAATGTATAATTATGTGGATTGAATTTGATAGCCTAAAACACAATATCAGTGAGATTCTTATCTTTTGGTATCACATTTTTCTTTTGACATCAAAATGGGAGTTTGTCATTTACAAAGTCAAAATTTTAATTTTAAATTAATTTTAAGATTAAATGATAATTTTATAATTATATTAAAAATTAAAGGCTTATGTATAAATACATATTTTTTTTTCTTTGTCTTTCTTTTCCTTTTTTAAAATTGTGAAATTTAAATAATTATAATATATATTTTATATAAATATTTAATTTAAAATATAAAAATTATACTTCCTCCGACCCTCTAAGACCGTCCCTAGTAGCGCCCAAATGAGATAGTGGTCGGCCGCCACGTCAAAATTTTATAGAAAAATAAAATAAAAATTCCACTCTTTTTTTTTCTTGGTAGATCGCCCATAGGCGGTAACTGGCCGACGAAAACCTCCACATTCATTTGCATTTTCCTTACTTTTTTGATATTTTTATTAGTTACTCTCTCCATCTACCAAAAATAGTTTTTTTAGGCGCACCAAAAATAATTTTAAAGGTAAACAACACGGATTTTAATAAAAATGATTATTGTTTTGTGAGTGGATAATGGTCTCACTTAAAAAAATACTTCATCCGTTCACGAAAGAGCGTCCTATCTTTCCTTTTTGGGACGTCAACAAAAAAACTTCATGCTTATTTTTGGACTATACCCTACCATTTATAATTACTAATACTTTTCACTTTTTTCACAACTCTCAATATTAATTAGGGTTAATTACGTATATATTATTGAACTTTCAACAAATTCTCATTTTGTACTTGAGCTTTAAAATCTTTATTAAAATTACTCAACTATTAATTTATTCTCATTTTGCATATTCGTTCATTTTCAACTAAATTTTGGGTCTTAAATGACGTCATTTCCATCTAACTATACATTACAATGTCAATTTTATTTTTCCATATGATCATATTTATGTTACGCAAGCATATTCATGCCAAACGAGTATATTTATGTCATGTCACCACGATGAAAAATGGGCAAATATGCAAACTGAGAATAATTTAATAGTTGAGTAATTTTAATAAAGATTTAAAGTTCATGTGCAAAATGAGAATTTGTTGAAAATTTAGTAATTTATATGCAATTAACCCTATTAATTATCACCTTTTTCACCACTCAAAATGCACTCAACAATCTTTTTTTTTTCACTCTCAACACACTCAACAATTTTTTTCGTAAAACTCGTGTCACTTCCTCCTAGGAAGTTATTTCGTGGACGGAGAGAATAGTATTTATAATGATAATTAATTGTATTATGAGTGGAGAATAGAGTCTACCATGGATAGATATTTTCTAAAATTGGAAATGGACTAGTTTTTGTGGACATCCCAAAATGACAAAAAATGGCTATTTTTTGTGGACGAATGAAGTATTTTTTTAAATTTTTTAATTTTTTTATTCTTTTTAATTATCATTTGTTTTCTTCTTTATTTATTAATTTGCTTTATTAAATTAAATAAAGTTTATAGCCCTTTTTGAATTGGATTTATATTTTGTATTGAGATTGATGCAATTTGTGTTCTTAGTTTATTATTTAATGTTATTTTAATTTATGTTTAATATAATTACAAGTAATGGAAAATAATTATATAAAATATTGTGATTGAGTGGTTGAAGTGGTCACTGATAAACTATAAAATATTGGTGTGGTGGGGTTGAATGAAATATTGGTATTGTGGAAGATAGATAAATTAATTAAATATTGAAAATGGTGGATGGTTGAGTCGGTCACTACTAGAGATAGTCTAAGTTTGCTAAGAAAAATAATGATTAAATGATAAAGGTAATAGAAATTGTTGGAGCTCACAATTTTTTAGTAGAGAAAGTTGTTTGATTTTTTGGAATGAGTCATTATCAATGCTGAAATAAGATTTTATTAAAAGAAAAGAAATTTTACAACGGAGAACCAAAAACCCTTGAAAGCACAAAGCTGCAGACTAAGGGCCGAGCCTCGTTAAAACCTCGTAACAGCTGAGGAAAAAGAGTACTCGTCAAGGACCAAGGTTGACAGAGCTGAGTTAGGAGGTCTCAAGGATTCCGGCCGAACCATTACCCTTAGGCCTCCCGGCTCACAACCGATCCAGAACCAAGAGAAAAAAACCAAAAAATTAAGCGAAACGAGTAAAATAGGGAATAGCAACATCCTCCTTGACAAAATCATTAAGACCAGCAATGGCATTAGGCCAAAAACCCTCCTCCGAAGCTTGAGAAGCCAAAAAATCCGCCGATCTGTTGCCTTCGCGAAAAATGTGAGAAATGCGCCACGTGAAAGTATGGAGTTTGGAGAGAGCAAGCTGCCACCGAGGCTTGAATCTCCAAGGAACCGTCTCAGATAGCGACTGAAGAAGCTGAACCACGTAAGAAGAATCCGACTCAAACCAAACTCTCTCCCATTTTGCGCGATGTGCAGATTCAATCGCAATAATAATAGCTAAAAGCTCAGCTTCGAACGCAACCCCATGGCCGCCTGAAAAATGATAACAACCAAGAACGTCGTTGAAGGCATTCCTAAAGACGCCCCCCGCATGAATCCTCCCTTCCCGTACCGAGCCATCAGTATTAACTTTAATCCAAGACGGCGGGGGAAGGTGCCAAGCAACGTAAATAAAGGAGAAAGGCTTCCTGGGTTGTCCAGCGATGGAAAGATTCTTAAGAATGAGAAGATCGGTAACCGAGTTGGCCATAGTGCCAAGGACGAAATTGTTGGCAGCTTCACAAAGAAAAACCCTGACCTGCTTGAGAATGAGTTGGCGCGAAGGTGCTAAATTGTTGTGTATGATGTTGTTGCGGTGAGACCAGAGACTCCATAGGAGAGAGACCACCCCAACTTTCCACAAATTGCCAACTTGTTTGCTGTTTTTCTGGTGGATAGAGAAGTGAATCATGCTGCCCACATCCAACGGAAAAGTTTGCTCAATCAGAAACCAACGAAAGACATCCGCCCAAATAGAAGCCGAGAAGGAGCAGTTCAACAGAACGTGATCCATCGTCTCTTCTGCTGCCGAGCATAAAGGGCAGCGGTTAGGCCCCTGAAAACCAAGTAGGCGATTCATATCAAAGGTAGGGAGCTTGCCAACAATAGTGCGCCAGACAAAGAGAGATCGTCGAGCGGGGATAAAAGGGGCCCAAATCCAGGATCCCCAGTCGACCTTAGGGAACTGAGGTCGTATGTGAGCAAAGGCCGAAGCAGCAGTAATTTTCCCGAAACCCGAGTGAATCCAGGATCTATCGTCCGCCAATCCAGGAATGGGGGTAGATATGATGTCGAGAGCAATGCGCGGGAAAGACTGAATAAAACTATAAGTGAGGTGCCACTTATTATTAAAGTAGAAGTCTGAAATCTTCTGAGAAAAATAGGGTGTCATGAACTCCGGAATATGAAGTCTGTCGATCAGCCGATACCCGAGCCAATTATCTCTCCAAAAATAAATCGTATCACCATTCCCAATCGTGCAGAAGGTATCCGAAACAATCTCCCGAATTGTCCTTCTAACACCAGTCCAAATCGACGAACTCGCCCATTGGGAAGCCCAATCCATGGTCTGAGTGAGATATTTCTGACGAAGCAGCCGATAACCGAAGCTGTTCATGTTCAGAATATACCAACCTAGCCGAAACATGAAACTATTATTGATGTCAGAGAAAGATTTGACTCCAATGCCGCCCTGTTCCTTCAGAGCGCGAGTTCTGATCCAACTCACAGAAAAAGAAGGTTTCTTCATAGTACTCCCAGTCCAGATGAACGATCTACAAGCTCTGTCAAGATCATGCAGAAGTTTCACCGGCCATTTATAAACAAGCATACTATGTACCGCAGCACTGTTGATAACAGAAGAAACTAAGCAGAGCCTGCCCGCCATAGAGAGTTGACTACCTTGCCACCTAGGGAAATGTGCAAGAATACGATCAAAGATAGGTCGAAGTTTAGCGGAAGAAGCTCGACCCGAGAAAATAGGCACTCCCAAGTATGTGAAAGGCATGGAACCAATGTTGAAGTCCAAAATCCGTTGGAGTCTAGAACGTCGGCCAGGCGACACCCCTTTCCCGAAGTAAAGAGTAGACTTATTCTTGTTGCAATATTGACCAGAGACCGTGGAATAGAGCTGAATAATCGAGTCTATCATAATGCAATTACTCTTGGTGTCCTGACAGAACAGGAGCACATCGTCAGCGTAAAGCAAATGAGAAGGGAAACTCAAAGATCTCGAGAAACGCATGCCGGCGATTAAACCCCGATTACCAGCGTCCAGAAAAATACGGCTAAGAACATCTTCCGCCAAGGCAAAAAGAATGGGAGACAAAGGATCTCCTTGTCTTACTCCCCGACTGCATTCGAAATAGCCATAGAGAGCACCATTGAACCGAATAGAGATGCGAGCCGAGCTTAGAATAGTTTTGATCCAAGAGCAGAAAATATTGGGGAAGCCAAACTGTTGAAGCACGAACAGAAGAAAATCCCATCTAAGCGTATCAAAGGCCTTATGAATGTCGACTTTAAGAGCCATGTTTTTGCCGTGTAAAGATCTCTCCATGCAGTTCGCCCCTTCAGAGGCAAGAGTGATGCACTCATGAATAGAACGTCCCAAAATAAAGCCAAATTGGTTGCTGGAGACGATGGTGGCAGCAGCAGCATTCAGTCGGATCGCCAGAATCTTGGCAATAACTTTGAAAAAGAAATTGCCAAGAACGATGGGCCGATAGTCAGAGATAACCTTGGCATTAACTTTCTTGGGAAGAAGGCTCAGAGTATTGGAATTGAGACCCGAAGGGAGATAATGATGAGTGAAGAATCTTGTGATGGCGGAAGTGAAATCATGTTCAATAATATCCCAAGCGGAACGATAGAAAGTACCTCCAAAGCCATCCGGGCCGGGCGCGCTATCTTTGTCCATAGCAAAGACCACCGCTTTGATCTCCGTCGCAGTCGGACAAGTAACCAAAGCCGAATTATGATCCAAAGTGAGGCTACTGGTGATATAATTAGTAATCCACGAAAGATCGCCCCCAGGATTGATATCTGCCGCAAAAAGAGCTTTATAAAAGTTTTCTACATGAGACGCCAAAGTGTTATGATCTTCAACCAGGACGTCGTTAATCTCAAGATGCTTGATAGTATGGCTAGCGCGCTTCATTCTCAACATGTTATGATAAAACTTTGTATTTCGATCGCCATCCTGGAGCCATCGAATTCTACTTTTCTGGCGATGAAGGTTCTCTTGCCGAGAGAGCATGACCGAGATAGAGGCTTCAAGCTCAACTTCTTGATCAAAGAGCGCGTCAGAGTAGCCAACATTATCGATATGTGCCTGAAGAGAAGAGAGCTTATTATAGAGCTCTTCAAGCGAAGTGTTGAAGTTCCCAAAAGTGGATTTATTCCAAATTTTGAGCTCTTTCCTCAAACGTTTCAACTTGTGCATCATACGCACCATGGGGCAGTTCGTGTCAACAACAGTAGCCCAAGAACGCTGAACCATTGGAATAAAATCAGAGTGAGAACTCCACATGTTCAGGAAACGAAAAGGACGGGCGCCATAGGTATTAGGAGGAGTGGAACATTTAAACAAAATAGGAGCATGGTCAGAGCCAAGACGGGGCAAAACCCGACTCTCAGTAGAATGCCATTGCGTAGCAAAATCCTCTGAGAAAAGAGTGCGGTCCAGGACAGACTCAGTGGTCATAGGAAATTTACGCCTGTCCGTCCAAGTAAAAAAAGGCCCAGAGGTGGGAGCTTGAATGAGAGTATGACGATCAATGAAAGCTTGAAAATCTCTACAGGAAGCACGGCTGGGAAACCTGCGTCCACGCCGCTCATGAGCTCCAAGCACAGCATTAAAGTCCCCAAGAATCACCATTTGAGGGACCATACAAGAAGAGATATCATCCCAAAGAATCCTGCGAGTGATATAATTACAACTTCCGTGAACAATAGCCACTCTAAAAGAATAGGTAGAAAACATGATGTCAAAAATGACCATCTGTTCTGTGGACAAAATCAACGAGCAGGTAACCCCGTTGGCGATGAAAATCCAGATGTTGGAAGCATGAGGGGCGCGATCATTTTGATGGAAAGGAGTCAAATTGATAGAGTTCCAGAATGAGGTCGGAATATGAAGAAAGTTAGTCTTAGGCTCAATAATGCCTAGAATAATAGGATGATGAACATGACAGTAATTGTGAAGCAAGTTACGTGCCGTGTCCGTCTTACCACGAATATTCCAAGCGATAATATTCATTGAGAAAGGTGGATATTATCTTCCTCCTCCTGAGGATCATAATCATCATCCACCATATCACCCCATTTCCGTGAAGAAGCTGTGTCCATACTTTTACCAGCAGCAGAAGAGGTTTGAGAGATAAGGAACTCTGAAATTTGTACTCCTTTATCCACCGCTTCCTTAACCAAAGAGTTAAACTCCGTCGTGGTCCCCTGAAGTTGTCCAACCTGATCCCCAATAGTAGCGGCCTGATTGTGTCTTAGACGATCTTTCATAGTCGGAGTTGCTGTGCGCACCAACTGTTCGACAGTTTGCTTAGGCGGCCTACCCCGCCCTCGTTTGATTGGTACGGCTTCAATCATCTCGTTTGTAGTACGACTAATGGCACCAACTGTTTGACAGTTTGTCTCCTGTTCTTGCCTTTCCCCAGTACTATCAGCCTTTTGATTTTGAGTTAATGTTGTTTCTAAAATCTGCACTTTCATCATGTTTCCTAAGGCCACCTCCTTATCAGCAAAAGTACCCGTCTCAGTGCTCTTGTTATTACTTGCATCTTCGGGTATTATTAGTGGTACGGTGTTCGAATCAGGAACGGTTCTGCACGCAGCTGCAAGCAAATCAGGTCCGGACAAACCTTCTTTACGCTGGGGCAAATTTTGTGTCCCATCTGTCTGACGAAACTCCTCAGGGGGAGTGTGATTAATATGTTCCGAAGCGCTGATAATGGAAGTCCTCTCCTTCTCAATAAGAGGCTCCTGGTTGAAGTCCTCATCTCCGGAAGGCTCTTGAGGTAAAGCCTCGAAAGAATTACCGATCGGAATCTCTTTATTTTTCTGCCATTCTTTCCCCATAGTTTTTTTGTGAATGGTTTTGTGAGAATGTTGATCCGAGCTTGTAGGATTCGTGATGTCCGTGTTGTTGTCCTGCTGTTTCTTGCGGCGGCATTGAGCAATGTTATGACCTGCAAGATTGCAGAAGCCACAAAAATACGGCAAATTTTCATATACGAATTCAACCTCGAACGACCGCGTTCCCTTATCCACTGTGAGAGTTTCGGGAATAGGCTTAGAGACATCCATGTCGACAAGAACACGAGCAAAGTGACCAACTTGCCCAGAAAACGCAAAACCATCAAGTTTAATAGGAAGACCGACATATCTGGCGATGCCGATTATCACTTCCGGATGCCAGTATTCGTGAGGAAGATAATAGATTCTCAGCCAGACTTGGGAGAGAGCAGATGATTCTTTGTATGGGTCAAAATCCGGAACCCATTCCCTGATTCGAATAATACCTTTGCTCAATTTCCAAGTAGCCCTAGATTTTGCCGTAGCAAGCTCATATTCATTCGCGAAAATTATCGAAAAAAAGCCTTTTCCAAGTGGCACCACACGGATCGCATCCGAGGTTTTCCATAAAGCCATGAGTTCTTGTTTAATGTCAGAAGCAAATCTGGGGGCGTCTCCCTTATTCAGCAAAAGCCTGGCGTGAACAGCGAACTCAAACTCCTTGAGTTTACTTTGATAC
This sequence comes from Salvia miltiorrhiza, assembly GCF_028751815.1. NCBI lineage: Eukaryota > Viridiplantae > Streptophyta > Magnoliopsida > Lamiales > Lamiaceae > Salvia > Salvia miltiorrhiza. The sequence goes on along the minus strand of NC_080390.1, from coordinate 4,931,717 downwards.
AGGGACTCAGGAATCCGAAGAATAGATTTGTTGCCAATGTTTACGGGGTGAAGAGCGTTGTAGTCCTGGGCAAAAACATCAGCTGGTTTGGGAAGTGATCGCTGGACCGTTCGCGCAAAAGAGAGTTTGTTCCTTTTCGCCTCAGTGCTAGGGCTAGATATTCCATGCAGCGTCGATTTGACAAGAGCCTCGGAATGACTCTTGTCGTTCTCAGAATCGGGTTTGAGATAGGAACTTGAGGGAACATCCGAGGGCCGAGTGTGGTTCTTATCGGAGGAAGCAGGTATTTGTCTAACAAAGTTGTTGGAGATGGGGGGAAAATCGGAAGTCATGAAAGCAGGCGGGTTGCTCATGACATCGAAAGAAATTCCTTCTTGAACCATAGAATATTACAAACCCGAAAAAGAAAAATAGCAAAAATACGATATATCCGAAAGGGAACAAGATCAACCGATTCAAGCAAAACAACGAACGAAGAAAAGAAGAAGCAAATCGAACTGAACGCACCTATCTACTAGAGATTAAAGAGAAAGAGGTGAAATTGAAGCTTACAAGGGTTTTCGATCGGAGATAGAGGACGAGAACCGCATCGTCCGTTCCGGAGGACGACTGATTTCCGCCGCTGCGGTCTCTTATCCGGCGGGAGGTCGTGCAGCGGTGCTTCGGTCGGCGAGTCCACGGCTGGAGGCGTGAAGACGCTGCGCTAGGAGCAGCGGAGCGTGCAGCGCTCAACCTGGTCCGCAGCTCACGATCCCCTGGTCTGCCGTTGCGGTCTCTGAGCAGCAGCCCGCAGCTCTCAGTCGGAGCAAGCAATGGCGGCTGCCGCGGAGGGGCCGAACGTCGGGTGGCGGTGGCGGACGGCCGAACCAGACCAGCCGTGATTGTTCCGGTGGCGCTCAGCTCTTGTTCGGAGCAAGCAATGGAGTGGCCGAACGCCGGGTGGCGGAGGGGACGGCCCGGTCACCGGCAAAGGGGAGACGGAGGACGTTAAAGTCAAGCCCGTGGGCTGCGCGCACTCCCTCAACGGGAGAGAGAAACTTTTCAGCCGAAAGCTTCACTGTAGCATGGCATGCTTGTCGCCCATGTTGAGTCATTATCAATGAGATAGACGAAAAATGAAAGTGGGTCATTATTAATAAGACTAATGAAGTTTTTATATAAAGATTTTATTTAATATCTTATACCTGTTCTTTTGAATAAATTTAATTTTTATTTATTTTTTATTTTTTAACTTATTTATTTTTGTCTTTTCATAATATCAATTTTTATTATTGTGATTTTTTTATTTTCAATATTTAATTTAAATATATTTAGTTAAAATTATTTTTTATTATATTTATAAATATAATAATTAAGTTGGTATCAATTTTATATAAATCTAAAAATGTAAAAATATTTTTCGTGTATGGCACGACGAAATGCAAATATTATTACAAAAGGAAGTCAAGGAACTATTATTGATCTTTCTATTAAAAAATTGAAATCATCCAAATTCAACTTTTGTAATTATACAATTCTTTGTTTGTTAAGGAAACAAAAACCTGCATTCATCAAATATAATCGATTGTTCACATATTACCAATGACCGCAATTAATATAAAAAATAATCATTTCCTTCTTCCCATCATAAGTGAGATCCCCTTTTTTGGGCATGAGAATTAAGAAAAATATATTTTGTGTGTAGGTGGAAAAGTGAAAAAAATATTTGAAGGGTAAATTTTTTACCCAATAATGAAAGAATCTCACTTATGGGACACCCAAAACAAAAAAAGTCTCACTTGTAATGGGACGAATGGAATATTAATTTTATCTATCAATCATAAATTAATTAGAGATTTTATAAAGTTTGTGGATTTAGATTTTTGAAATAAAATTTATTAACACTCAATTACGGAAACAACTCAAATATGTCTTTTTTTGTATACAACTCAACTGTGTCTTTGATCAAATTACATAATATGTATAAACGATAAAAAAAAACTCATTTTTTGGTTGTAAAGACTCAGTATCTATACTATATTAAAAAAAATAATTCTTAATTTTAAATTAATTTCAAATTGATTTGAATGGCAATTTTATAAATTAAAGTAAAACCATAGACATAATTTATGTCAAACTCAAATTAATACACTAACAAAGTTAACGGTGTAGGGAAATGAATGAAATATTCTTGCCCTTGTTTTGATGATATCAAAATCCCTTAGGTACTTTCTATAGCATTAGTATTTTTCGTTGAACTCAAGTGTTAGAGTTCAAAGTGCTTAGAATAGGATTCTGGTTTGCTGATTGATAAACAAAAGACAGCGCAACTGATGTCATTCTGACTGAAGCATCATGAGACATTCCCTGACTGAAGATTGAATGCAAGTACCAGTCAGAAGCTACTCAAATGATTCATGTCATCGTAGAACTGAAGCAAAGTGAAAGTGCTAACAACCTTTCTACTCTCGACTGAACCAAGGAGTATCATACACGCAGCATTAAATGCCATGTACAGAGTATTAAATGCAGAGGATTTGACGACAGTCCTTGCAAGGACCAAACTTTCTCTTTTCGTGTAAAGCTGCAGAAGTAACAAGCTCCAAGAGTACTCCGATTCAAATTCAAGTATGAATGAGCTTGCAAAGATTGCCACCTCAGCCCATGAAGTGATAACATCCCACAACGGTAGAAATTTCGAAGACCTTCTCTCCAATGGAACTATTCAGAACTCTACCTATAAATAGCGTCAAGATCAACCACAAATCTTCACCGATTCAATTACATAGCCAAAGCTCTGCAGAAATTGCTTGTATCACTAATTTCTTAGCACAAAATACCGCAACTAACACGGTGCAATTGTAATAAGTAACCGAGTATCGTATCCACATGGACTGATAACCGAAATAACCCTAGCTACTCCCTAAACAAACTCTCACAGTAGACATGCAAACATAACATGAAGAAGATTTAACTAAAACCAAATTCAAATAGCAACAAATAAAATTCAAGAGGAAAGATTCAAATAATGAAAACGGCTGATCAAGATCCGTGGGACGGAGGGAGTAATATCATTTCAAAATTTATTACTATTAAATATTCACTCGGTCCAGAAAAAATATTCCATTTTTGTCATTTTTGGATGTCAACAAAAATTAATTACTTTTTATTTTTGGAAACTATCTATCACATGGTGGTCATATTCTCCACTCACAATAAAATTAATTATTAAGTGAGATCTTTTCTTTACTCACAATACAATAACTATTTTTATTAAAACTCGTGTCGTATATCTTTAGGACTATTTTTGGTGGACGAAGGGAGTAGTTTTTTTAAAAAAAATTCATTATAAACTTAACGTGAAATTAAACTTGTAATTAAAAACTTAATGAAAAACTGAAGTTAGAATTAACTAGGCAAAATAAACTATTAAACCCTAGGCAAGATTAAGGGGGCTGTATTCGTTGTGGATTTCCACAGACTTTAAAAAGTCCATGTAATTTAAATTCCATGAAATTCACATAGATTCCAGACGACTTTCAAAGAATTCGTGGTTGGATTTCACCCCGATTTTCACTGATTTTCGAAGACTTTACGGGATAATTTTGGAATTGAATTCCATGAAACCAGCGCCCGCGGAGTCCCAGCACCCGCTGGAAACCCAGCGACCGCTGGGAATATGGCCTATATATACATACTCAGCGGGCGCTAGTGCCCTAATTCTCACATTCTCTATTTTCGCCGCTATACAGACATCTCCCAAGCCTCCCAGCCAAAACCGAAAAAATCACCACCACTTCAGTCCTTCCATATCACCACCCTCTCCGGTCACCTTCAACGACATAATGGTCCGAACCAAGAGCGCCAACGTCCGTAGAGGCGAGGAGGAGCCAAGTTTAAGGGAAAGGCACGAATGTCCCTTTGACTTGCAAACCGAACTAGAGGGAGAAATATTTAAGAAATTTAACATGAACTACATTACTTGGATTGGGACTTGGTTATTGATTTGAAACTTGAGCGGCAAGTTGCTTTGTATTTGAATAATCTAGGGATGAAAGAGTATGCTAGAGATATTGAATTTTCTGGGTGTGATCCTCTATGTTATGAGTTCATGACTACTGTGGTTATGAGTGGTGATATGAAATGGATTAAAGCTAGGATGTATGAGCGAGAGTATAAAATTAGTTTGGCTAGAATGAAAGCTGTTTTTGGTTTCCCTACTTTTGGATTATCTGATAAACCTCGGGGATGAAATGTTAATCAAGTGTGGAATCAATTGACTGGCTGTGATAATTGGGATAGTTCGGGTATGCCTAGTGGGTACATTAAGGATCCGGCGTTGTCTATTGTTCATAAATTTCTTGCATATAATGTGTCTGGAAAGGAGCAGACGAATAAGGTGAATGCATATGAGGTATTTTTGCTGGCTTGTGCTTTAGATGGCACAAAAGTGTGCATCTTACAGTTTATTTGGGCTGCTATGATTCGGGCGAAGAAGCGCCCTGCTGCCCATGCTTTTTTCTCTACTATTATCACTGGTTTGGCACACAAGTTTGGAGTTCTTACTGCGACAGAGGGGCCTCAGGATGGTCAGGATGAGCTGCATGCTGAGTACATTGATTATGGTGAGCTCAAAGGAGCTCAATTGATTTCTGACCGATTCACGCTAGTTCCTCATGAGAAGAGGAGTTGTGTAGTTAACTACATACACTCCGAAATTGCAGCAGGCCGTCGTCCCCGCAATGATCCTGGTGCCGGTCCATCTGGAACCGCCGGTGATGATGAAGAAGAGGAGAACGAAGAAGAAGCTGAAGAGGAAGACGAAGAGGCAGAGGAAGAAGACGAGGGGAATGGAGATTGAGCAGCCGGTGGTTCAATGTCGAGAGACTACTATCAGCAGTTTCAGAATGATCTCACATCATTCCGTACACACTTTGATTCTTCCATGGGAGCATTCCAAGTTCATTTTGACTCCTCGATGACATCAATAAGGGATGATATGAATGCTCGCTTTGATGCACAAGACCAACAGATTGCCGAGTTGCAGCGCCAATGAGATTCTTGGAGACCACGTTTCTGATGTTTTATATCTCTGTTATTTGGTTTAATGTTGACATTGTTTTATGAGTTTGGATAATTTTATCTTTTGAATTTGGTTGATGATTAATGTTTTGGATTTGAACAATGATTAATGTTTGTTTTCATTATCCATGAATGATTTCATGTTTTGGATTTGAATTATGTTTGAATTTGATTAATGAGTTTCATGTTATCATTAAAACATACTTGGATTTCATGTTTTGGATTTGAATCATGTTATTATGTTTTTATCATCATACAAGTTTACATAAATATAACGAATGATGAAGTCAAAATAAAAAATATACACAAATTATTGCTCACTAATTTGTAACATAAACAACCCCAAAAATATGAATTAGGGGATGTATTTGTTTGGGATTTGAGTAAATCTTTCGAATTCTTGCATTTTGACTCACACTCCAGCGGCCGCTGGAGGCCAGAATACGCTGGAACCCAGCGACCGCTGGGACCCAAACAAATATACCCCCTAATTCATGCTCAATTCTGTGGATTTAATCAAATCCCCAACTAATACACCCCTAAATTATATAATTCATGCTCAATAAAATCGTCCAATATCCATTAAAAAAATCTAAAAATAACGTCAACATCCATAAAAAATCCAACATTGAAAAAAAAACGTTAATTCAACGACATCCATCAAAACACCTCCCTAAACATTATCTTCGGTCTCCGCCTGATCGTCTTGATCGGTTTCATATATTGGCCTATTTTGCCACATAGCATTAGCAATATTTGTTCTCCATATATTCACTTCATTCCGCTGGGACAGTTGGCTTTGAGAAAGATATTCCAAAATGTCTGCATCGTTCTCAACATCTGGTGCAATATTTCCTTCTTCAACTTCGACTGGAAATTCATCAGAACGACACTCCTTTCGGAGAAAGTTATGCAATCCAGCACAAGCCAATACTAACTCTGCTTGTGTTTGAAATGGGAACGGAGAAGCTGTTTTGAAAATTGTGAAACGTGATTTGAAGATTCTAAAAATTCGTTCAATCACGTTTCGCAATGATACATGTCGAAGATTGAACAACTCATCTGCATTTCTTGGATGACGACCTTGACCACCGAAATCTTTGAGATGATATCGAACGCCACGTAACGGAGCCAAAAACTGATGACGATTAGCAAATCCACAATCTACTAGAAAATATTTACCTTGAGGCACGTGGAGTCCATTTGGTCTAGACAATGCATCACTTAAAATTTTGGAATCATGGGCTGAGCCTTCCCATCCACTAAGCACATAGATGAACTGCAAATCAAAGTTGCAAGCTGCAAAACATTTTGCGAATTCACCCCATGACGGTTACGATAACAGCTCACGTCTCTACCTCTTATCATGGCCGGGATATGAGTGCCTTCTATAGCCCCGATACAATCCTAAAATAATAGGTGAATGTGTTATACAAAAACCAAAAATATTTAATATAATACAAGAGTAGATATATTATACCTTGAAGTAAGGATTAAATCTGGTACTTTCCCGAATTTTAGCGGGTATTGCGCCAGTCGGCTTAACCATCATGTCCGGTGCTATGGTGTTCAATGCTCTCAAGATTTTGTTGAAGTTCTGACTAGCAGCAAAATGCGAACGACCAAACCTTTCACGGACGTTACAATAACGATCGTTGTGCCCTACAATGATGAGGAATGTTGCCAACATTTCTTCAACAGTTGTGTATCGTGTATCATCCACATGGGCTTTCTCCCTAATGATCTGGAATAATTTGATGAAGACGTCAGGATACATTCTATACAACTGTCGAAACTGGCTCGGATCTCCATCCATCATTCTCGTAATAAAACAGAATCCTTCCCTAGTCTTTGGTCGTCGCATCAGAGAGTTGTCAGCAGTCGGATGTAGCGTCATAATATTTCCCAAAAAAGTGATAACTGCCTTAGCTGCTTCCATCAGTTGCCTAGCATGATCAGAAAGTTCAATCTCCATCTCTGTTTCACTTTCATCCTCAAGTTCTTCATCTATGTCTTCTTCAATTGCAATTTTAATTTTATCTTCATAATTCATGCTACCATTTAAAACAATGAAACAATAATTGAAATAAGAATAAAAGGGACGAACAAAAAATAGCCTTTTAAAAATACTCATAAAAACCATTCATTAATCAAGAAAATAAAGTATTAAAACATAAAACCAACAAAACAATGTACTCATAAAAAGATGGTGAAACAAAAATAAAAACATAGTTAAAAAAACATGACTAAACTATCCTCTAATCCCTAGTCTTGTATTCTATCCATCTTTTACGTTCAGGAACAATCATTTTCATAAATCCATCCTTTTGTGACTTTGTAACAAGCAAGTCAAATGCTTTGATGCGGACATCGTCACTCAAATCAGGAATTTTTTTGATAGCATCCAAAGTTGTATAACTTTTTTCTTTTTCTCTTCTCTCCAGCATAGTATCTCGTTTCACGAAGAGGCTTTCAACTCGATCCATTGTGCTAGTGATTTTTTTAATTTCTGCCATGAACTCATGATGCGAACTATTTTCAGTGTGGCCTGAATTTGTCTCAAACTGGCCTCTGCTTCTTTTGGCGGGAGCTCTTCTCTGAGTGGACTCCACAGGCACTTCAGTGAATGCCAAAGGTGATTTGGAGCCGGATAACGGTGGATCATCTTGACCCAGTCCTACAAACGCCTCATTCTCAGCATCGTAATTCAACTCCTCTATGTGCGGACCTCTACTTTCATCAACTCCTATTGTCCTAGCATCAGTAGCACTGCCCAATCCAATTGCGTTTCTTCCTACAGCCACACCGTTTCCAACAGCAATCCCCAAGTCTTCAAAATCCGAAAAACTCCCAATGCGTAAGTATGCATCTTTTGGGTGAGCCTAAAATAATAAATAAGAAAATTATTAATTAACTATATTATTTAAATAACATTGTGTTTAAAAAATAATTGATAACAAATTTACCTCTACATACGCATCCCATACTTCATCTGAGGCTGTGAATTTTTTGGTGTTGTTGTCATAGCCAAAACCAGAGTTAAACTTCAAGAGTGTTGAATAAGCATTCCAACCGCTCTTAAACCATTTGATACGACTTTGGTAGTGATTATAATTTTTATTGCACCTAAGTCTTTCATTCAGAACATGCAATATCCTTTCCTCTACTGTGGCTTTGCTAAATAAACCAATATTATCGTGCCATCCCCTATGTGCAGACTCAACCAGAATTTCTAACAAGGCATCACTTTGTTCCTTTGTCCATGATTCATACATTGCCCTTTTTTTGGAATCTTGTGGTTGAGAGTCTCCCATAATAATATTACTAGACACCGAAAATAAATACGGATACAATACTATATCAATGAATAAAAATAAAAAAATAAAAAACATCAACAAAAAACTGAAATCAACTCACATGCAATAGAAACACAGCATACAGTTGCTAACAATTTATAAAGGTACAAGATTCATGTTATAGAAAAATTGCATAACTAAAATAATATGAAGATATAAAATTTATGAAAAAATACCTGACTAAAAGCTAATATAGAACCCTAAACTTGTCTTCTTTTTGAAGTCTGCTTCTGTGGTATATTTTTGGAGTAGGCTTCTGTGGAATGAGGAAAAAAAATCGAAGAACTGTATTTAAAAAGCGTGGGTGGGCTGGGTTGCCTGGGCCCAGCGACCGCGGCAACCCGGCGGCCGCTGGGAACCCAGCGCCCACGCACACCCAGCGCTCGCTGGACACTCTCAACGATTGCTGAGTTCCAGCGCTCGCTGGCTTCTTGGCCGCGGGCGCTGGAACTCAGCGCTCGCTTAAAACTTCATGGATTTCAATTCTCGTGGTTCTTGGCCGGATTTCGTCGTGTGTATTTTTTGGATGAAATCCATGAAAGTCATTCCGGATTTTAAGTCAATGGAATAACGAATACACCTAGATTTGTATGGATTTTAAAAAGTCTTGAACGAATACACCCAGATTTATATGGACTTTTAAAAGTCTTGAACGAATACACCCAAATTTCTGCAGACTTTTAAAAGTCTTGAACGAATACACCTAGACTTTTAAAATCCATAGAAATCCATCAAATTCCACAACGAATACACCCCCCTAAAATATAAAAGTAAAGGCGAATTGAATGTAAACGCTACTAAGCTAAGAATTTAAATACTTGTAAATTAAAGCTTATAATCTAATGAACATAAAACGAAAGTGCAGAATTGAAATTACATAATTGAACGCAAAGCAGAAACATAATGAAATTGCATAATTTAAAGCAAAGCATAATTTAAACCATGCAAAGAAATTAAAATAAATACGAAATACCATAAACTTCTCAAAGGTGCAACCACTGTCACTTGATTACAAATTCGAAAGGAAAACTAAAGCAAAGTTAAACTTAAAATCGAACTAGAACAAAAAATAACGAAAACTTGAAGAATAAAGAAAACTGGAAAAACCTAAGTCTTTGGTTGCAGCGCTCGCAGGATCATTCTTCAAGGTGGAACGAAAGATTAGGGCAAATGATTGATTATTACAATGAATATTAAGACCCTATTTATAGACTTCATTCCAACCTTAATTACCATCAAAATCGGCCCAACAAACTTATCTTAAGGAAATAGAATCGTAACAGGGAAGGAAAGTCCATCTGGCGTGTGCTCTGCAAGTAACGCGGTAGCTCTGGCGAGAAAACGCCAGCTCTGGAAATGTATGCGGCTCTGGAAAGATATGGCAGAGCTGGAAGTACGCTCTGGAAAGTTCAGCTCTGGCGAGTAAAGTCCGCTCTGGAAAAATATGTTGACTCTGGAGAATAGTCAGCTCTGGAGAAATATGTTGACTCTGGCACGTAAAGTCAGCTCTAGTGATTGAGCTTCAGCTCTGTCGAGTTTTAGCTCTGCTCTGACAAGTTTGTTATGCTCTGGAGAATTTAGCTCTGATAGTGAAGTTCAGCTCTGGAGATGGTCAGCTCTGACTATGGAAGTCAGTTTTGCTCTGATGCAGCTTCTCAGCTCTGCTCTGGTGCGGGCTTTTCAGCTCTGGACACCAGTTTGCGCCTAAGTACGCCCTTCTGACCCAGAATCTCCAACATAACACTCTTCCATCTATAAAATCAGAATCTTCTGCAAAGCATAAAACAAACTCATAAACGCACCAATTTCCAGGATATTTAACTCAAAATAAACACATGCAAACCCCCAAATTAAGAACAATTAAGCATAAATCACATTAGAAGCTTTAATTAAAGTTATTTAAATTCTTAGTTTAAGTAGCGTGTAATTCTTAGTTGCCTTACTTTGCTCGTTTAATTCTTGCCTAGGGTTTAGTAGTTTCTTTTGCTTACGTTCTTGCTTTCATTCTTTTCTGCCTAGTTAATTACAAGTTTAATTTTACGTTAAGTTTACTTTATAAGTTTTAGTTTAATAATCAAAGTTTACCGCTTTCTTGTGACATAATTAAAAGCCCTTAAAGATCTTTCTTGAGAGATGACACTGGGTCAACTTACCATCGCTAGGATGTCCTTCTTCTATTGCAAGTCAATCTAGAGGTGTTTCTAGTTGAGTCAATGATAAGTTGACCCAAAGTCATCTCTCAAGAAAGATTCAACAGGGCCTTTAATTGCATCACACGAAAACAGTAAAGTAAAGTTTGATTATTCTATTTTAACTAAAGCTTGTAAATAAAAACTTAACTTAAAACTAAACTTAGAATTAACTAGGCAGAAAAGAACAAAACATAAGAACGCATGCATAAAGAAATCATTAAACCCTAGGCAAAAATAAACGATTAAAGTAAAGCTACTATGCTAACAATTTAAATGCTTGTAAATAAAAGGTTCTAATCTAATTGACATAAAAGAAATCGCAAATTGAAAGCGTAAACATAATTCATAACGAGGCAAAGAAATTAACGTAAATACGAAATACCATAAAATGTCGCGAGAAGCGAATCACTGTCACTTGATTACAACTCGAAACGGAGAACTAAATCAAACGTAAATTGAAAGAACTATGAAAACTAACTAAGAACAACTTCACGCAAACTTAAAGAACTATGAAAACTAGAAAAACGCTAAAGTGTTTTGATGCCTAAGGTGGAAGATTAACTTGGTCCGAAGGCTGAAAAGTATATGCCGGAGGCAAAAGAGTTATTCTGATCATGAATATTAAGCCCTTCTTATAGACTGTCTTTCATCAACCTTAGCAACAAAGAGGGCCTTGCAAAACTTGGCCTAAAAGATAAACATCAAGGCAGCATGCGCGCACTGGAGAGTGCAAAGTCTCGGCAGCGCTGGTGAATGATTGCCAGCTCTGGAACAGTGCTGGCGTAGGTAGCTTTGGAACTTGAGCTTTGCACGAACGAATGCCAGCTCTGTCGGCCTTGCTAGTTCTGACGAGTGAACGTCAGCTCTGTCGAGTTTGGTCAGCCCTGTCAAAGTAGGCATATCTGGAGATAGTCAGCTCTGGAGATGGTCAGCTCTGGATATGGTTAGCTCTGCATAAGGTCAGCTCTGCACACTTATCAGCGCTGTGGACTTGTCAGCGCTGTGCACCACTTTGAACCCCAAATACGCAATTTTTGATCCAAAAACTCCAACTTAGCATTCTTCGTCCTGTTTTATCAAAAGCTCATACAAAACATCAACAAACTCATAAAATTTTCGGTGGTTTTGTATTTAATTTGTTGTCAACAATTTTTATTTTTTATTTTGAAGTGTATTGAAATTTGTTACTTTTGTATTTAATTGTAAATTATTATTTTTTTGTCAATTTCAATTTACTCTTCTAGTTGAATTTATTTACACTCTTATATATATATATATATATATATATATATATAATGTGATTATGTAACATTTTATATTTTTTCAATTTTACCTATATATTTTTCTAAATTATATATTAGTCCATAAAACTTGTTAATTTTATTTAACTTATGTAATTTATATCGTTGTTACGTTTATCATATTTGGACCCTAGTTATAATATATGAAATTAACTATGATAGATACGAAATAAAGTCAATATTAGTATATGAATAATTTATATTATTCAATAGCTTATATAGTAGTATTTTTTTCTATAGGAATCAACAATCTATGTTTAATATGAAAATTTTGAACACTTAATTGGATGAAGTAACCTTAAATTAAAAGTCCAACTATTATTAAATCATCATCCAATACATAAAAAACAATTAAATTTAACAAATTAGGTCACCTTTAATTTTATAATTTTGACATTTATAAAACAAAATTAATAGTCCACACTTCATATTAAAATTTTGGGTTCTTAAAAGTTCAAATTTCAAATTATAAAAGTATTAAAAGTCCATACTTAATTAGCCCAAAATCTAAAGCTCAAATAAAAAAAAATTAATTAAACTCAACAATGAAAAACAAAATTTAAAATAAATATAATAATCATTATAAAATGAAAAATAGGTCTACCTCTAGTATCATCTCTTTTTCGTCTTTCCTAAAACCTCTTAATTTAATATAAATAATGGAGTAAATATTAGTAATAATAAAATGACTACATCTCTTTATTAGGTTTACAGACATCACGCAAAGCGCCGCCTTCACCTCTAATTTCTTCCTATTCTCACGCTACCACCTCAGCTCGTCTGCAACCTCTCTCTGTTTTCCGCCGCTCGTCGCCCCCTCCGGCCCACGCCGCTCGCCTCGAAATCTCTACAACAACAGCCTGCGCCGTGCTCCGCCTCACTGTGCAGCCTATCAGAGCTGCTCTGCCGACAACTCCCCAACCCAACGTCTAATAGCAGGTAAATCGACTGCAATTTGAAATGTGGGAACTGAGATGTGGAAGTGAAGAATTCACATTTATTGCTGCTATTTATAGATGGTAAACCTGACTTAGCATATTCAAAATTCAAATTTGGGCTCCATAAATTGGAGCCAAAAGAGCACTGAACCTATTACCCAACAGATAAATTGATCCAAATTATTCAGTAGATTAAAGGAAGTGTGACTTGGCGGGAAAAATTGGCAGCTGAAAACCTTTCTTTAATATTAGTACTAGTATTATACCCGTGCTTCGCATGGTCCAATTATTCATACGTGTTTGTAATATACATAATAAGAGTACTATAAAGTTTTATAAATGTATTTAAGTGATACAAAAAAAATGAATATAGAGTAATCAAATCAAATTGAAAATTTAGGTTACATACTACAAAAAAAACAGGAATTGAAAAAACAAAAGAGCTTTACATCATACAATTTATATTATAATACAGTAAGACACAAACATTTCATACAATCAACGCATAAAAATCAATCTAAGATCTCACCATATATAAGGAATCTCATTGGAATGCTCTCCTATATATATAATGATTTATTTTTCAAAAAGAGAATTAATAATAAAACAATATATATATATATATATATATATATACACACACACACACACACAGTAGTTTATTTTCTAAAATTAGAATTAATAATAAAACAATTTAAGTCCACCTATAAGTGTACATAATTATCAAATTATCTTAGGACATAAATTAAAAAGTAATGCTCGGTATTTAATAAAAATATTGCATGTTTATATCTCTAAGACTTGCATAATAGTTATTATGTAAGTTGATATTGAAATGTTACTTATTTATGCTTGTATTTATTTATTATAAATATAATATTATCAAGATAAATATATTAATTATTTATTAAAATAAATTTTTGAACTCGATTAGCCCGATAGGCTAGCCCGAAACCAAAACATTTAGGGTTAGGGTTAGAAATTGTGAATCCGAAAAAAATTTCAACCCGATTAGCCCGCACTCGAATAACCCGTAACTCGATAGGGCTTGCCCGAAACTTCGTGTATTGACCCGATTGACATCCCTATTTATGTTATGCATATTCTTTTTTAACTATATGCATAGTACTATGTGACACTGTCAAGTGACTCTTGTCATTGGTCATTTGACGAATCATACTTTCACAGAGGGGTCACATAGTGATATTTATTTAAAAAATAAATATTTGTCACGGGTATAATAATAAATATTGACGAATAAGGGGTGCAATTGATTTTGTTAATTAGTATTCTAAATTACCTAATTTTTGTCAAAATGAAATACTACATAACAAAAACAGCCAATTACTATTACATTGATATAAGCCTATACTGCTGAACACACCAAAATACATCAAAATTTAGGCTAGCAAAATGAAATACTCCTATATAACAGAAGATAGCCAAAGTACCATTACATGAAGATGGTGTATCCCCAAAGGCTGAATATACCAAAAATACTTAAATATTAAGGCAAACAACGTTACCCAAAACATCATTTCTGTCCGTTAATCCTTTTCTCTCTCATATACAATCGGTCTCATCTCTCTCTTTCAATCTCACCGCACACATCCCCCACCGCTTCCTGCTCCGGCGAAGGGGCCGCCCTCGACCACCGCCACCACAGGCATCTCCCCCTCTCGCCTCTCGCTCCCTATCTACCCCTTTCTATCACTCAACGCGCACGGCCAGGCTGCACATGCAGCGCCGCCTCCGTCGCTACGCCGCAGTCACCATCTCCACGCCTTCCACCTGTAATTTTCGGCCTTGCTACCTCTCGTTTTGGTACCCAAGATTTGCTATCTCAATTTTATTCAATTACAATGCTAATTAAAAAAAAATCCTAAAACTTGAAATCCTTAACACCCAAAATCGTGACCCCCTTCACTCCCTAATTGATTGCCGCTGCAGCCTCGACGCGCTCGTCTGCCGCCTACGCGCAACCCTCGAGGACAATGGCGGCAGGCACGACACCATCTCGCCGCTGCGACCCGGAAGCCTGCGACGCCGCCCCTAGGGAGAGGTTCAAGAAAGAACCATAAATAAAAAAAGAACGGAGAACCATTTTCAGCCATTCGATTATCAAGATCTACGGTGGATGCATCATCTTGTTGGATGAATGCAGATCCTGGGTTCGAATCCTGAATGGAGCAATTTTTTTTATTTTTTTGAGTGCATTAATTTTAACAGCGAATGCATTAATTTTTTACAGTGAATGCATTAGATTTGATGGTTCTCACAAATAATGTAATTCTCTCTGGAACCACACCATATATATATATATATATATAAAGTAATAAAACAATAACATATATTGATCAACTATTAACAAAGAGAAAATTCATAAAATACTATTATTAAAATTACTCATTAGTAATTTTTTTCTCATTTAGCTATCTCGTTGGATTCTCATTTATTTACATGTTAATTATAAAACGTAAACAATGTCGTTTTAATATGCCCAAATTAACGTCATTTAAGTAATCAACGAATTTGAATACGTAGGATTTTATACAGTCACTTAACACTAAGTTTGATCGAAAAACACGAGATAGCAAATTATTTAAAAATAATAATTAAGTAATTTTAAAGTTTATTTGTAAAATGAGAATTTGTTGAAAGTTCAATAATGTATATGTAATTTCTTTACACTCATCTTTGTCTTTCACCCCTGTTAAGTTATAGAATGTGAATGTTTAGTTTTCTATCTATTATTAGTTGTTAGTTATTTTTCTTGTTTAACTTTTACCCTTTTTGTCGGGCATTTACATTTTGTTTGTATTTCCATATAACTTTTCACAATATAATCTATAAGTAATACTCCCTTAGTCCCACCTTTTAGTAACCATCTTTCCTTTTTGGTTGTCTCATATTTTAGTATCTATTTCTATTTGGGCAAATAACGTCAAAATTTCAATAGTTTCGCCCGTTTCGCATTTTATCCATGACCTAAAAATTTCTCGTTAAAATCCTTGACCATTGATCCCGATTCTTAATTTTCCCTTAATGATGTTTTCCGGCCATTAATTACATGACGTGTCACCTATGTGGCAGAGCTTTTGCTGAGTCATTAAATGAAGTCCAAAACGGCGTTTTAACACTCACATAAAATGTGGGACACTTATTCACTCACAAAACACTCAACTACTTTATTAAAACCTGTGTCATTTTCAACTGGATACTAAAAGCCGGGACAGAGAGAGTAATATTTAAACATATGTGACGTTTTCTTTTTTTGTCTTTGCATCAACACTCACTCTCTTTAAATCTTTATAAAACCAACAATATCTCAACCTCTCCCTATATAATTCATCCGTATCTTCTCAAATTCTTTTGTTGAAACTCACCAATCCACTATCACTATCGCCAACTCAGACTCATTTTTCCCTTATTCAAATGTCACAAACTCATATGAAATTCGAATAATGATGAATTTTATAAAAAAAAATCGTTCCTATGATATTCTAACCCAAGACCTAATTCATTTAACAAAGTGAAAAATCAATCGTGTGGATCTCATAATCTAAGAAATGATATGATTCCTAATTTTATATTTTAAAATAAATTTTTACTTTAACCTTACCAATACACAATTATATATAAAAAGTTACTCCAATAAATTAATAATTCAATACTTCAAATAGTTTTTATATACATTTAAATAACACCAATACATGTAAATCTCTATTATGGGCAATGATTTAATCAAAATAGCATAACTATTGATACGTATATATAGTATACGTATCAATACACATGGATATATAAAGCTATGTAATTTAATAAAACAAAGTTAAAATGATAATAAAAATGCGACATTAAATTACACACACACACACACACACACATATATATATATATATATATATATATTCTATTGAGAAAGATAAATATTTAAATAAGTGAGAAACAATCTCATCCATTGATCATGATCCATAAAACGGTCCAGAATTAAAAAATTACAATTATTCTTGAACTATCTTTTACTCTATAATTTTATGTAGTATAATTATATATTATTATATAGTCAAAATACATGTTGAATTTTAAAGTAGAAATTACAATTAATTTGAATACTGATTTAACCCAATAATTTTTTCACACAACTATGTAAAATTACTCATTTACATTACATTTTTCATACATTGTAATTTATTATATATCAAACAAAAGATTTAATTTTGAAATAGAAATTACAATTAGTTTAATATTAATTTAATGCGATAAAGAAATTATATAGAAATTAGCTATCATAGGTAAAATTAACTATAATAACTAAGCAATAGAATCAATAAATGTATATAAACAATAATGCATAATATTCAATGGCACACATCTTTTTATAGGAATCAACAACTCAAATTAATATGATAATTTTGAACTCTTAATTATAATTAAATATGATCATAATTTTGAACTCTTAATTGAATTAATAGTTCTAAATTAAAAGCAAAATTGTTAGAAAATTAATTAGATTTAACAAAAAAATATGGAAGCAAAATAAAAGAAAAAACTGATAGTCCAAACAAATGACCCAAACTAAAATTAATCATTTTGGACATGTATAAATAAATCAAACGAATAGCCCAAATTAAACTAAATGGCCCAGATTGAATTTCATATACAAATACAAAAATTCACAATAAGAAATTAGGAAAAAAAAAATGAAAAGAATATAAAAGGGAAAATAGTCGATGCCCTAGTTTTAGCATATCTATAAGCGCCGCTTCTTGGCTTCTTCTTCATTTTCTTCTCTGCTCACACGCTTCATTTTTTTGAAATTGCATTTTGCTATCTAGAGTTTACAAAAGATAGTTTGCCGTTTTCCTCTCTTCAGCCGGTCCCTTTTTCACCGGTCGACGTCGTTTGTCTCTTCCGGCTGCCATCGCCCGCCTCGCTTCACCTCAAAATCAGGTGCAACCCATTATTTTTCGTCGTCTCACTTCCTCCGATCTCGGCCTATTCGTCCAGCGATTCTGCCTCCCCAGCCCAACAGCCTCTCTCTCTCTCCCGTCGGTCGACGTCGCTTGCCTCCTCCGGTTAGCGTCGCCCGACTCGCTTCACCTCGAATGCCCTGTAGCAGCAACCTTCGCCCCTCCCTATATCAGTGACCAGTTGAGGCCCATTGGTCCGGCGACTCTGTAGCAGTTGCCGACGCCTCCCCAACCCAACGACTAATAGCAGGTAAACAAATGCAAATCTAGAAATGTGGGAGTGAAACAACAGGCTTTGTTCAAGAAAAATAAGAGAAATTATTGCGAAAAAGATTAGAGAATTATTACAAATCTAAAAATGCACAATGGAAAGGTGAAAATTTAGCAGCTAATCAGCCTCTATTTATAGAGGGTAAAACTCAGTTAGTATATAGTAGTTCACACTTATCAGAAATAAATTTGGGCTCCAAAAAATTTAAAATTTGAATTTGGGCTCCTAAATTAGGAGCCAAAACTGCAGATGGTTAACATGATCCAGGAGATAAAACTGATTAGAATTGCACACTGGATAAACCAATGTGTGCTTAGGCGGGAAAACCAATTGTGCCAAAACTGTGCATTAATATGCAATAGATAGATAGATAGATAGATTTGATTAGCTGGGCCTCAGCATCCGCTTTAGTTGACATCGTATTAGCTTGGACATAATAGAATTGGGCCCAAGTATAATTTTCTCTTCACTTACAAAACCCACCCAAGGTTATATATAAAGACACTCTGCGATTCCGTATGTCTTCTTGAACACTCCTATCCGCCTCAATTTGCAGTCGTTTACCAGTTAATCGAGAGATTCGAACCTCTTTTTGCAATATTCTGCAGTAAAATGGCGGACAAGGCGGTCACAATCAGAACAAGAAAGTTCATGACAAATCGCAAGCAATTCATCATCGACGTGTTGCATCCAGGAAGACCTAATGTTTCCAAGGTCTGATTTTTCTGTTTACCTTGTTGTTTTACCTTCATTATTTTTCTGTAAATTAGATGTTTTGTTAGTGTTTTTAGATGTTAGAGAACTTGTAGTACGGTATGCTGTTATGTGTTGTTTGTTTGTTTTGAAACTGTTAAGGAGAAAATAAGTTTTTTAACGAATGTAGGTGTGTGGAAACTATAGCAGTTCGATTGAATTGTAATAGTGTTTCAGTTCATATTCTGATGTTGAGGAGTATGTTAATGGAACATGAGAATTAATAGAATTTTTAACAACACGACGCTATTTCGGAACAATAACGTGTAGCAAGTTTGTTTGATCGTCTCATTCGCTCTATTTTATTGAGGGTTGAACTAAAGGAGAAGTTGTCCAGGATGTATGAGGTTAAAGATCCGAATGCGATCTTCGTTTTCAATATCGACTCTTAGGTTTTAGGGAACCAATTGCTCTTTTTGTTGAGCTACAGAGCTTCGGCATTTCATTTGTGTAGTATTGAGCTTGTTAATTATGGAACCGGAGTGAAGTTCGGTTTAGTATAAATGAACAAAGTTCGGTTTAGTATAAATGAACAAAATATTGAGTTAATTGATTTAATCTTGCTTTTGTAACTTTTGTAGAGTTTGACTGGGGATGAAGGCTCAAGTGATGAATCTGGACCTGAGGAAAGCGAATTATCTTTATCTGAGGATGATGAGGTACGCTCTTTTTGTCATTTTGATTGTGAAGATAGCTCTAGTTTTCTGCTTATCTCTACCCTGCAACCATTAGGTTATGGTGACCGAACAAGGATGCTATTGACATTTTTTAACCCTTGATGTGTTCACTTCATGACTTTTCCTTCTTTTAGATTCAGTAGTAATTATTTCTTTTAGAACTTTTATTGCACACATGTACAATTGAAGTATGTTTACTTCTTCAGATGAATGCTTCTGCTCTGATTCTGATGTTCCTATTATTTCTTCTTGGTGGATGCAATTACTCATCTTACGGCCTATAGCGTGCCAAGGGACTTTCGGTGCTGACATGGACAAAATCAGCATGTTTTAGAGATCCATGTAGACTCTTTTATTTTATTTAAAAAAGAGATACTTACTAATTAGGAAATGCAAAAGAGATCTATGTAGACCCATCTTCTCCTTCTCTTTCTTTCTGTTTTACCTTTCTTATCACTTTTTGGATTTTTTTGATAATTTTGCTCCTCTTCTTTTGTCTCCTGCTGTTTATTTTTTTTAATTTTTATTTTTTAAAAGCAGTGATATGTCTAGTTAAATCAATCTCCACTTGTGCCCCGCATGTATCATCGCTGAACTTCTTGTGGTCATTTTGTTCTTGGCTCTATACTTTCTAGTTGACATGAATAAACTTCAAGAAGCGACCATCTTGTGCAAGTTGGTGTGGGAGACATGGTTATCATAAGTTCCATATATAGTTAGTTTTGTGGCTATCAATTATGCCGCTAGAGGATGGCGTTCTTTTGTGTGATGACATTTTCATTTGTTTTGTACTTTTTCCCTTCTTTTTGTGCTGTACTGAAAAACTTACGTTTGTTCATTGCATCAGCTTGAGAATTTGTTCTTGTATATACTTAAATTTCGGAAAATCAGGCTACCCATCATGTTCCTGCTTTTGTTTACTTAGATTAGATAAATCTGATTTTCCTGTAACAGGATGCTGTTCAATCCAGTGATGATGATGATAATTCAGTTAGTGCTTGCCATGATAAAGACTCTGTTGAAGATAACAACCATAGCAGTGTTAGCAAAGGTGATGAACATGATAAGTTTGGTGTTGAAGACAGCGGTGGAAGGAGTGATGATTCTCGTGAAATTGTTGAGGAGAGTGACTCATCTGAAGATGAGGTATATACACGTTCCTGTTACAACTTACTATCACAAACACCTCTTCTATCTGCTAAATTCCTGAAAGCCCCAAGTACCCAAAAGTACAAAAGTATACATAATCTGCCTATATAGTTAGGGAAGGAAAAGGCATTCCACCACTTTAAAGGTGTAAGAGCATTATTTGGGTTTACCTGTTTTACAAAGTTCTTGCCAATCAAAATTGATCTACTCTTTCCTTTTCGAATTCTTAATTTTTTTTTGGCAATTGAACATGCTTGAATTTTTCATCAGTGTAACCCAACTAGATGATTGATGAGTACATTGTCCGAGAGTCTTGCAAATTGTTTGAAATGCCTTGCTTAGAGTTTTTCTTGTTCAAATCAGGTTGCACCTCGCAATACTATTGGAAATGTTCCTTTGAAATGGTACAAAGATGAGGAACATATTGGATATGATTTATCTGGAAAGAAGATAAAGAAAAAAGAGAAAACGAGCAAGCTCGATTCTTTTCTTGCAAGGACTGATGATGCAAAGAGTTGGTGAGTTCATATCTGAAAGCAGTGTTCTATTTTAATTCAAGTTACCCATAGTATATCCCCTGATTATGTTGCTAAGCATATTTACTTATAGCAAGATGTTTTGTTGTGATTAGTTTGTGTTTTGCTTGGTGTTCAGGCGTAAGATAATAGATGAGTACAATGATGAGGAAGTAGAGTTGACAAAAGAAGAGATCAATCTCATCCGGAGAATGATGGAATCAAAGGCACCTCATGCTGATTTCGATCCATATCCTGTGCGTAATATCCTCATTTTGATAGTTTAATTTATTCATTTGTACTTATGCGGTTACTGCACTCACTTTTATAGATTTGGCATCCTGTTCTGTTGATTGAGGAACCTGAGTATTCTTTTTTCTTGCCCTACAGTCTTATATTGATTGGTTCACTTGGGATGGTGCTAAGCATCCACTCTCAAATGCACCAGAACCAAAGAGACGTTTCATTCTCTCTAAGTGGGATGCTAAAAAGGTATATTGGTGCATGCTTGTTACTTTTACTCGTATCAAATATGATATCATATGCTGAACAATGTTATAGTGTATTCGGAAAGTTTAAGTGGTTTACTTGTTACTTTGTTGTGGATCGATTTTGATAATGAATGGGGTCATATACAAAGTTACTTGAATGTTCATATCTTTCAGCTTTTGCCTTTATCTATGTATCTTAACTTTTGACAAGATTAACCTCATGTGAGAATAACATTGGTCAATTTGCTTCCTGTAAAAGAAATTAGAAGAAACTCATAAGGTATCTTAACTTTTGACAAGATTAACCTCATGTGAGAATAACATTGGTCAATTTGCTTCCTGTAAAAGAAATTAGAAGAAACTCATAAGGAAAACTCATAAGGAGGTTTAATCTTACTCCTGGTGTTTTAACAAAACTGTTTGGGAGAAGATGCTTTGAGAACAATGTTTGTCTGTGATCAGTTAGTAACATGAAAAACGAGATACTTTTTGGGTTTGGTTCTGGAGAAAGAATTGAGAAGGTTTTTTTTCTAGAAAACAAACCAGACATATGTAATAGGGCTGTGTTCTATGTCCATTTCTACTTTCTGATCATGTGGAGATTTGTTGCTTTCCATATTATCATCTTGTCTTGTCATCTTTGGCCATGATTAGTTTTGGTAAATGACCACTGAAATGCCTCATTGATTTGAGTAAACAGATGAAGTGCATATTTTAAGGCTGCTATGGGTGCACTTCCAAAACTTTGTTGTTTCTGTATTTGACTTTTCAAAATTATAGGTTGTCAAGTATGTCCGGGCCATCAGGAATGGGCAGATTAAGTTTGATGACAAACCCAAAGAAGAACATAAATTTTATGACTTGTGGGGTGAAGCCAGTTCTGCTGATAGACAGGGATTGGCATATATTCCTGCACCAAAACCTAAGCTTCCAGGTGTGTTAGCTATCTGAATTTTGAAGTGACTGGATATTCTCAATTAACTAGTATATTTTCAATTCTCTACAACTTGTCATGATCTCAAGGATGGATTGTGCTTTTCTATATTTTCAGGTCATGAGGAGTCTTACAATCCCTCTTTAGAATACATCCCGACACAAGAAGAAATTAATGCTTACCAGCTCATGTTTGAGGAGGACAGACCTAAATTTATACCAAAACAGTAATTTTCTTCCGTTCTATGTCTCGATTGATGATCTTCACTTGTGTCAGACGCTTGGTGCTATGATTTCTAATTATTTTCTTTCTATGTGAAATTTAGATATACTTCCCTGAGAAGTGTTCCTGCATATGAGAAAGCTGTCCAAGAAACATTTGATCGATGTTTGGATCTCTATCTATGCCCAAGAAAATATAAAAAACGTGTATGTATTACTTACATGCTTGATGAATTCTAAATTTAGTGTTGAAAATAATATTTGAAGGTTAATGTGAGATTAAAAGCAAATTATTTCCTGCTCAACTTTCCAGATTAATATTGATCCCGAGTCTTTGAAACCAAAGCTGCCAAGCCCTAGAAATCTTAAACCGTATCCAACAACTTGTTATCTCGAGTACAGAGGCCATAAGGGTCCAGTGACGACTATTTCTGCAGAGACCACTGGACAATGGATTGCTTCTGGTTCGATCTCTAATCCGCTTCAAGTCTGAAATGTATATTTAGAACTGGGCTCTAATCGAATTCTTTCATTAATTAAGGTTCAAAGGATGGAACTGTTCGCATTTGGGAAGTTGAAACTGGCAGGTGTCTCCAGATCTGGAATATAGGTGAACCTATTCAGGAGGTTGAATGGAATCCTGAGCTTCCATTATTAGCTGTAGCAGCGTAAGAAATATCTTAGAGCCTTAGCTTCTTGCATTGGGAATTGATGTTGGTATATATCAGTAATTTCCTCAAAATTTTCAGGGGCCAAGATGTGTTCATTCTGCACACCAGGTGTGGAAGTGATGAACATCAGAAGAAGATCGATGATCTTCTCCATGTTGTACCGAAGACAGGGGCTGATGACTTTGGTAAGTATGATGAGGAAACTGATTATGCTTTATACACCTTACCTTATGCCACACACTAAGAACTTTTTATTCAGATATAAATGCATCCATTGTCAACTGGGTTCAGGATGATGCACATGGAGGAATCAGACTGAAGCATTTTAAGGTGATTTTTTTTGGGGTTTATTGTTTTCCACATCTCAACTGGCATTCGTCTCATGAATTTGAAGATGCTTTGTAATCTTTGATTTCTCAACATTTTCTATTTCGTGATAATGGCTTAATGTTGCTGAATTGCAGACTGTTAGTAAAGTGGAATGGCATCGTAAAGGAGACTATCTTTCAACTCTCATGCCATCTGATATCCTTTTCCTGGCCATATGTGCAGTAATTGTTTCATTATGTTTTTGTTTTCTAAAATTAGGCCTCAAATACTTGTAACTGATATACTGGAGTGCATTGGAAGAGTTTATTATATGCAAGTATATGTAGTTTGCTGGTCCATACATAGTATGCTCGAATCCTTCTGGAGGTTTGTTGCTATGTTACAGGCGGTGGCTTGATTTAGTAATTGTAGCTATATGCCTGCTCAGATGGCCATTCCTTAACTTATATGTACGCCAATCAAGATCAGTGTTAGTTCACCAACTCTCCAAAAAACTTACACAACGAATTCCATTCAAGACAAAAGGAATTCATGTTTCAAGTGCTTTTCATCCCACTCGTTCCATTTTCTTTGCTGCAACAAAAAAGGATGTCCGCGTCTATGATCTATTGAAGCAAAAACTTGTCAAAAACTTGAACCTGGTGTCCGTGAAATTTCATCCATAGCTATCCACCCTGGTGGTATGTTTTTCTCTCTCACCCCCCTCCCCCTAGCACGTGTTCGTTCACACTGAAAAGCACGCATGCAAATTATTATTGGCGCCTAAACTATAGATGTCTGATCCCTTATTAATGCAGGTGATAATGCCATTGTTGGAAGCAAAGATGGAAAGATGTGTTGGTTTGACATGGATCTCTCATCCAAACCTTATAAAGTCCTTAGGTATGAATTGGTAATTTATAAATATCAATAAGAAAGTGTCCGAGTGCCATGATGGTTCAAATGTTGTTGATATGAGTCTGCTTAAAACCTTTTTTAAAAAATAATTATTGGCATCTGGCATTCCTCACTCCTTACTATGCAGTCCTTATCATATGCATCTTAGGGCCACCGATTCTTTCTCATAGTCCTGTCCAATTATCTATGATCTATTTGCATTAGAACTTCTCTTGCAGCCTGGTTTTTGACCATTATATCATTTTGGAAGCTTGAGTTATTTTATTTCATCTGCTCTTTGCAAATAACCTAAAAAGAAAGTGGATCCGTATTCTTGTCTGGTTTGTCTACTTATCGCGCCTTTCCAAATTTGCAGGTGCCACGGGAAGGATATCACCAGTGTTGCCTACCATCGGTCTTATCCTTTATTTGCATCAACCTCGGATGATTGCACCGCATACGTGTTCCATGGAATGGTTTATTCGGATCTGAATCAGAACCCGCTGATAGTTCCCCTGGAGATCCTCCGGGGGCATTCCAGTTCCGACGGAAGAGGTAACTTGCGGATTTCTGTGGATTTTTTTTGCTGCGATTACG
The DNA here is from genome assembly GCF_028751815.1 of Salvia miltiorrhiza. Classification (NCBI taxonomy): domain Eukaryota; kingdom Viridiplantae; phylum Streptophyta; class Magnoliopsida; order Lamiales; family Lamiaceae; genus Salvia; species Salvia miltiorrhiza. The sequence continues at coordinate 4,906,411 of NC_080390.1, read as the reverse complement.
ATGTTTCGCACGCGAGTAATGGTTGAATTTGTGAGCTTTGCAGGAGTCATGGATTGTAAGTTCCATCCAAGGCAACCTTGGCTCTTCACCGCCGGTGCAGATTCTTTGATCAAGCTATATTGCCATTAGCTTCTTCATACACCAATCATACCCTAATATTTCAGACTGTTTTGTGTATCGCTGAGCAATTTTGATCGACACTAGCTCATGTTTCTTGCAAAAAGGTGGGTAGGAATCAGAAACAAAGTCGTTCATTTTGTAGTTGTAACTTGTAAATTAAGTTTTACTAATCCATTGCCCTTTTCTTTTTCTCGATTTTTTGTTAAGAGCATTACAAAGTGACACATAATCTCTTACATTTTCGCTTTTATGCAGCAATTTCCAATAATGAAAAACACCAATCCTATTTTTGGGGTTTTTTTAGATAGAAAAAAATCAATCTTGTGTTGAACCAATTGTGGAGGTATATGGACGAATATATCCCTATATCTGCAAAAAAAAGGGTTAATAGCTGGAAAATAGACGAATTTTCACCGGATTTGCATACTGCACATGACCTTCAAAAGTAATCCTAGAATACACCACCTTTTAATTTAATTGCAAATTGCACCCATGTTGACTACCACCTTGATCGGTGATGACATGGCTGTCGGATTTTGTTGACATGGACGATTTTTTGATGTAGGAATACGTCGTCGTTTTGTTGTTACATTACAACACCCAAAACGACGTCGTTTTATCAAGTTATTTTAGATAAATAAATAAATAAAAAAGCTGCTTCACGTCGTTTAATCCAAGTCTCCTCCGCTACTCACCTACTGCTTCACCCCCGCCGCTGTCGCCGGGTGATCCCACTCAAACTTGGGGCTGAAGATTATTGTTGATTGTTGAGTGATTCGGGGCTGAAAAAGAAAAAAATTGCTATTGAAGGTGATTGTTGATTGTTGAGTGATTTGGGGCAAGAAATCGTTGTTGTCACGCCGGAGTGTGGAGAGAAGGGGGGCTTTGGGCTGGGCTCGGCGGCGGTGGCCTTCCGGCTGTGCGGTCGCCGGGAATCGACGGGCAGGAGGCTGCGATTTGGGGATCTAGGGTATTGGCGGCGGAGGTGGTCGTGATGCCCTCGTTTTCTCATTCGCAACCACCGACGCCACTGGTGTTGCAGCTGCAGAGACTCGCCATCGCCGGAGTCCAAATCTGGTGTGCCTCTCGCTTCATACACAAGCCACATAGCACCCAAATTCAATCCCTTTAGCTGATATGATGAACACGTGTTATCAAGCTGCAGGGTGGCCCAATTTCGTTGCAGTTGATTTTTACAAGGTACTTCAGTTGATTGAATGAAGCAAAACCATGATGATTATATGAATCTTGCAGACAAGTGATGGTGGTGGAGCACCTGAAGCAGTAGACATGGCGAATGGACAGCGAGCTTGTGGCAGCAAATCGGGCAAGAGATTGAAGAAGATATTTTTCTTTATTCTTTTTATTTTTTCTCTCTATCAAAACAACGTCGTTTTGAACGTGTGGCTTGCCACCGTGTAATAAATGCCACACGTAATGCCATGTAGTTTAAAATAGTATCCATGTCATCGCCGGTCAAACATAAGAGTGGTCGGAATTGTCGCCGGGTGCAAATTGCAACTAAATCAAAAGGTCATATATTCTGGAGCTATTTTTGAAGGTTATGTGCAATATGCAAATTTGAAAATAGTTGGTGTATTTTCCGGCTATTAACCCAAAAAAAATAATCCATTATTAGTTCCATAATTTGCGCAAATTGGATAATAAATAAGAATTGAAAAATATTTCAATCTTGAATTTCATTTTTTTCGTTAACTATGCCATTCGATGAACAAGTTTCATCAAAAACATCAAAGTAATACTTGCATTCTAAAAAATAAAGACTACTCTTAGCCCAAATTAAATGCTTTTTTTTTAATGTTGCAATTAAATCTTGTGGATTATTTCTCAAATAAAAATTGGAAAATGGCAATATTATTTCGATTGCATGCTTTCTCTTCACAATTAATGAGTTTTTGTTTTCGTTTTTTAAAAAAAAGAGTTTTTGTTTTCTTTCGCGTGAATTTTGATTAGTTTTGTATCAATTGAAGAAAGATACCAATTGAGTTTTGAGAGAATTGCAAAGGAGAAAATATAGGTGTTTTGATTAGATGGATAGAATAAATAGGATTAATAAGATTGATTGGATTAAGGAGTTATTAAATAATTCATCTATCATTAGGGTAATAACTCAATTAATGATTAGATGCGTGCCAAAACACCTATATTTTGAGTCATTTCCTTATATGGCATTTATTTGCTCTGTAAGTGTGTTATTACTCAATTAATGCCCGTCACGAATTTTGAGTCATTTCCTTATATGACAAATAAATTTATCTTTATTCACTTTTTCACCTACCACACTTACACACTAAATACTATTTTCTTAATTCCCGTGTCAAAAAGAATTGACTCAAGATTCGCGGAACGGAGGGAGTACATTTTAAAAGATTTTTATCTTTTTATGAAATTTGGGCTGAGCTATGAGCTTAACTGTGTAGATATTAGGCTAAATATATTTAATATATAGGGAAAATTGCACCTAAATACACGAACTTTGCCAAAAATTCAAATTTAACGCAAACTTAGGATTTTACATTTTAATACACCAATTTAAGAAGTTGTTCAATTTTGAATTCCGGCGACCGGAATATTGACGTGGCAGCCGGAATCGCCACGTCACACACACACACACACACTCCACCCTCTCTCTCTCACACCCCAATCTCTCTCTCTCTTCCCATGTCAGCTCCCCCCCCGGTTCGGACCCTCCCCCTCCCTCTCTCTCTCTCTCACCGCCTCTTCCACCGCCGCCACCGATTCCTCTCCCCACCACCACCTTTCCCCACCACCATCACAGATCCGCCGCCTCATCCCTACCCCCATCCCCACCCACATCGCCGCCTCATCCACCCACGTCGCTTCCCTCACCTTCCGCCTGCTCCACACCACCGCCTCCTCTATTACGTCTCCTGCTTTGAAGTAGGGCAAATGGTAACGAGGGTGAAGAAGAGGCACGCGAAGAGCATCGAGACTTAGGGTTTGTGGCTTCGGGATCGGAGGAGAGCAACCATACCCTCTCTTCACCGTCAGTCACCTCTTTCTCTCTTTCCATTTCCGGCTCGTCAACAGCCCTAGCCCAATTTCATCCCCATTTTAGTTTGTGAATTTGGGGATTTGTTGATTTAGGGATTTTTGGATTTGGGGATCTAGGGAGGAGCAATGGTGGCGGCGGCAGTAGGGGTGTTCTGGTCTAGCGGCGGTGGCTATTGCTGCGGTGGAAATTGAGGTGGAATCGGTGGCGGCTGTGGTGGAAATTGAGGTGGAATCGGCGGTGGTGGCTTGAGATGGGCGGTGGCTTGAGATGGGTGGCAGGTAGGGGTGTTCTGGTCTCGACGGCAGTGGTGGTCTGGTGGCTGGAAGTTCGGAGCTCGGCAGGGGCGGCGTATCTTTGATGGTGGTGGGGAAAGGTGGTGGAGGAAGAGGTGTGGTGGTGGGGATAGGAATCGGTGGCGGCGGTGGAAGAGGCGGTGAGAGAGAGAGAGAGGGAGGGGGAGGGTCCGAACCGGGGGGGGGGGAGCTGACGTGGAAGAGAGAGAGAGATTGGGGTGTGAGAGAGAGAGAGGGTGGAGTGTGTGTGTGTGTGTGTGTGTGACGTGGCGATTCCGGCTGCCACGTCAATATTCCGGTCGCCGGAATTCAAAATTGTGTCAAAATTGAACAACTTTTTAAATTGGTGTATTAAAATGTAAAATCCTAAGTTTGCGTTAAATTTGGATTTTTGGCAAAGTTCGTGTATTTAGGTGCAATTTTCCCTAATATATATGACAAAATTTTGGGTTTGCACTATGCTGGAGGCCAGTGCACCTCCAATGCAGATCGCCCCCAAGGGTGAGGAATCTTTTGTTGGAAGAAGGTTTATTTATTTATTTATATAAATTTATGTAAAATTAAAATTGTAATTTAATTAATTATTCTATAATTATATTTTCTACTATCAAATAAAAGTATCAATTATCTCAGTATTCTATCTAAATAGATAATTAATCTTAATTTCCTTATATCACTTATCTTAATTTTATTATTGTGATTATTTTTAAGTTTGGATACCAAACATGTGTTTACTGTATTTACGAACTAACAATTCTGTATTGGGGCAAAAATAGAGCGGGTAAATGTATGTGTTGGCTTAACGATAGGTGATTTATGTCTAAGGTCTGAGGTCTTGAGTTCGAGTTCAGCGTTGTGTTATCGTTAAATTTTTTATTTATTAGTGTAATTTATTAAAAAAAATAAAGTCGATAACCGAATATTATAATTTTAAAAAATAAAAAAGTTCCACATACATGATAGTACATAGCATCATGTGGAGCGTTTGCAACACATGGGGTATTAGCATTAGGGGTGAGCATTCGGTTATATGGTTCGGTTTTTGCTAAAACCAAACCAAACCATATTTTAGTTCGGTTAAAAAAAAAAAACCGAACCGAACCGAATTACCCGAACAAACCGAACCGAATTAACCGAAATTTTTATAATTAAAACCGAACCGAACCGAAAAACCGAATTAATCCGAAGAAAACCGAAATTTTCGAAAAAAAACCGAAAAAACCGAAATTTTCGAAAAAAAAAACCGAAAATTCCAAAAAAACTATAAAATTAAAAAAATATTAGAAGTTAGATATTATAAAATTATAATTAAAATATTATAACATATATTTATATATATATATATATTATAAATATAATTCGGTTTTTCGGTTTTGTTCGGTTTTAAAAAATCCGAACCGAACCGAACCGAACCGAACCGAAAAACCGAAATTTTATGGAAAAAAAACCGAACCGAACCGAAAAACCGAAAAAACCGAACCATATTTTAAAATTTCGATTTGGATCGGTTCGGTTATTCGGTTTCGGATTTTTTGCTCACCCCTAATTAGCATCATCCTTTCCCTCTAATGAAATGGGGTCACTAACATCACAACATATACTATACTGCATTTATAATGTGACTATCTATGTAAGGAAATACTACTATTACTATATAGGAGTGGAGTAGATTTTTCTTAAAATTCCAAATTCGTTTACTCATACTCTTTGTTTTCTGCAGTCAACCCCTCACCCACCGTTTCCCTATCTCTCTCTCTTTCTCTCACACACACAATCAAGAGAGAGAGAGGAGGGACAAACGAGGTCAGCCAGCCACTTCCTAGATGGCCACCGCCGCTTTTTCACGCCTCACAACTCAATTCATCGCCTCACCAAATGCGCACCACCACCACCGCCACCACTCTCCCTCGTCCCTTGCCTATCCGTCGACTACCCAATTCCTTAAAGTTACTCTCTCCTCAACTTCTTCGCTCCAACTAATTGGCTCTCTCCACTCCCCTCGCCGTCCTTCATTTAATCTTATATCGTTCAGCGTCGGCGGAGGCGATGAATCCGGCGGTGGCCTTAGCGGCGGTGGCGGCGGCGGCGGAGGAGGAGGAGACAGTGGTGATGGAGATGCAGGGAAGAGAAACAAGGCTGAGGCGATCATGGCATTGGCCGAGGCCGGTAGATCTTTAGATAGCATTCCCAAGGATTTGGCAGCTGCCATTGAAGCAGGGAGGATTCCGGGATCGATTGTTCATCGGTTTTTCGAGCTCGAGAAGTCGCCTTTTCTGGGCTGGTTGCTCCGATTTGGAGGGTTTAAGGAGAGGTTGCTCGCCGATGATCTTTTCTTGACCAAAGTTGGCATTGAGTGCGGCGTCGGGATTTTCACCAAGGTTTGTCATCTTTTTCATATAATGCTTCATTTGACAATAATGTTTTGCAGTATATCTGAGTGATATTGGATCCTGTGTTGAAGGCCTACCGATCTTGGTGATATTTTTCTGGTTGTAAAGATGGATTAAGTTGCACAAAGTTCTTGCCGTTTTGTTTTTGAGATAGTACACCGGATGTATGGTGCATCCCGCCTAATGAAATCCTAATTGGAGATTAATAAATTCTGATTGGTTATTGATGAACCCTAACTGATCGTTTATCTGGATGCACACAAGTTTTTGCCTTTTCGTTTTTAGTTTTGATTAAAAATAGATGAATTTTATGTTCCTGATTTGATATAAGTCGATGGTCTTCTGTTGTCAGAGTTTTTATTGTTTACTGTATACAACAGAAATGGAGATCCCGGTGACATTTTATGTTAATTGAGCATATGCAATTGTAAGAATTTTTATTTGTGATAATCTGATGGTAATGACGATAAATCCGGTGAAATGAAATGAAGTTCCTTTCAGCATGTCACTAGGGATGGAATCGAGTGAGAATCACATCTTTTGCTGAGAACTTAGAACTATGCACAAACACATAAAATACATGAACAAATCGTGAGCAACTAAGTATAACACATAAATCAACTAAACAATCGAGCACATTTAGCCATTCTCATTTCAAAGTTTGTCAGCGGCTCCATAGAATTCCATGATTGGGCGCTGAGGTGTTTCAAATTGCTGTTTGATGTGAGCTCTTGAAAGTTATGCTTTGCTAGTATTTCAAGTGACAGTATTTCCAATTGTTTATTCTACATAGCCCTATTTTTTTATTTTATTTTGAAAATAAAGTTTCTCTGCTCATGTCTTGACATCTTGTGGCCTATGTACAATATTGGTTTTTAATCCGTGAGATCTTGATATTGATTGGCGGCCTTTTCTTCTAAATATAATCTATACATGCATGTTTGGCTTTTGTAAAGTCTTGATTTTCAAACCATTATGACGTGTATTTCTGTATGCTAGACTGCTGCAGAGCTGGAGAAGCGTCGAGAAAATTTCACCAAGGAGCTAGATTTCGTCTTGGCTGATGTGGTATGGTTCTTTCATGTAGTTGTGACATGATTTATAACTAACCAAATTATTTTTGAGTTTTAACTTGCAATATAGTTAATCAATTTTGATGAAATGTGCACTCTTTTCACATGATAGTATTGGCTAATCAACCTTCTTTGTTTATAAAATAGTCTGTCAAGTGTGTGTGTTTTCTGTTTTGGCATAGTGGTAGTGTGGTTAATGGCTGAGGCCAGAGGTCTCAGGTTCGAGTCCACCGTCATTCGGTCTTTTAAAATATTTGTTTCTCCTACCAAAAAAGAAATAGTAATGAAAGAGTAGAAAATCATTTGTCAATTTAGTGTTGAGGCTTTCTGACAATGAAATAAACTGCAGAAAGGCTATAGTTTCAAATCTCAACATATTGAAAAAACATGCCCATCTTCACCATTTCAAAGAATTAATCACCGACTTGCTACAATATCTTCTTAGTAGATGAGTTTGAACTTTTAATCCCAACTTCAGAAAATTGCAACAACATAATCCAGTAAACTGAAAATAAATAGGCAAAAAACAAGAACAAAAATTATTACCTTGATCCTCGGAATCAAGAATTAGACTATGATGCTTCATAAAATGTAATGATTTCTTAATAGTTGAAGGGATATAAAGACAAAATATTTAGGCTAGCTATATCCAGAAGAGGATATTCTTTGATATCAAAAGATAAGTAGTTAATGCGATTTCCTTTTTTCTGTAATTTGTGATATCTTGTGCCTCTGAGGAATTATGGGATGAGTAAGATGTACAGTAAGTCATTGTATTTGTGATACCTCATCCAACGATGATATTTGCTCTAGATAGTTTCCTTATTTCTGGTGTGAAACATAACAAAACGTTGTGGCTTAGTTAGATTAACTTTACTAGGTGTAGCATGTCATTCTCTCTTGTTGAGAAAACACGAGATAGAAATTTGCTGCACAAGTGGCACTTTTATGCTCATCATTTCTAATTATATTTGTGGTCTTCAAACTTCTCAGTCTGATTCAACATTTATTCATTCCCCCTACCCCCACCTCACTCCCACTTCCTGTTGTGTTGTGCTAACTTAAATGTGTCAGCTAATCATTTTTTTATACTTGACTTATTGGAAGCTGGTTTATTTGGTCGATTGCATTTTATTTTTTGTTTGTTATCATCTTTTCATGTGCTACTTTTCTCAAATTTCCCAATCATCTGTTCTTTTAGGTAATGGCCATTATTGCAGATTTCATGCTTGTCTGGCTACCTGCCCCCACTGTTTCTCTCCGAGCACCACTAGCTGTTACTTCTGGAGGTCTCAGTAAGCTCTTCTATGGCTGCCCTGATAATGCATTCCAGGTTATTCTTTAGCACACCTTTTACATTATGCTTCATTATGTAAATATTATTTTAAATTACTAAGTAACTCTTAACACGGCTGCAGGTTGCCTTGGCGGGTACATCCTATTCATTCCTACAAAGAGTAGGGGCCATCGTGGTAAGTGATTAAGTGTTGCTTTATAGTTCAGTAACTACTTCTGTAGATTCTGAATTAGACGAATCTTAGAGGCTTCTCATCTGCCTTGCAGAGGAATGGTGCAAAGCTGTTTGCTGTTGGGACCAGTGCATCTTTGGTAAGTCGACTTCACATAATGCAAAAATTCTTCATATGGCTGCTGATTTGTCATGCTTCTTACTTCTTGGTGTTATGGGATTCTTATTTACCACAATAGTCTCTTTATTTGGTTGCACTTGCACATTCCACAAGATAGACCCACCCTCGACCTTATTGCTGTTTCTCTACTACAGGTTGGGACGGGCGTTACAAATTTGTTAATCTCTGCTAGAAAGGCTATTGACAAATCTTTTGCCGGTGAAGCAGAAGACATTCCTATTTTGTCGACAAGTGCTGCATATGGGGTTTATATGTCAGTATCAAGCAACCTAAGGTATGTAGTTCTCCCAGAATTGTAGCTGCAATCTGGATCTCACTAGGTTCTGCTCATGATGATGCAACACGCTCGACTCTTTCTTATTATTTTGAGGTTCATTAGCTGAGGAAGTTCAGGGTGGTTCTGTTTTATGCTCATTTATACGACGCTCTATGATGTATAGGTACCAAGTACTTGCTGGAGTTATTGAACAACGGATTTTAGAGCCTCTGCTACACGAACATAAGCTCGTACTCAGTGCAGTCTGCTTTGTTGTGCGAACTGGCAACACGTTTCTTGGATCATTGATGTAAGATTTTAGTGCTCCACTACGAAACTATAAATACACCCTCTTCCTGCGCTTTGTAGTTGTCATAACTCACACATTGTTGTTGCAGGTGGGTCGACTATGCACGATGGATTGGAATCCAGAGGGCGCGCGAGTAGAGCATGAACACAGATTTCTCTGACAGATGACCTTGTTACACTAATCACATATCGGGTTGTTATTTCATTATGATATGTTTTGAACCAAATTTCTCATTAGAACTTCATTCTAGAAATCAAGATTTTCTCGTTGTGAAAGTTGTTTTTTTTGTTATTTATTGAGGTGGGCTTGCTTTCTTGCGATTGCATGAAAATAACAAGCTGTAATCAGAAACAAGAAAATGCTTGTCTGTGTTCAACTTCAGAGTTACCTTATAATTGATTCTTGAAGAAGATATGCAATCATATGTTTGGATAATTTCTTATGCCTCTGATTCGTGACAAATTCTGCATTTGAAACATTTGGAAGCACATTGAAAATATAAAAGGAATCAAATCCAGACATCTAAATCTTTAAAGTAAAATTTTCTTAATAATGAAGCAAACATCAAGCCAACCAAGCAAAGGAATATGTGAAAGATGATTAGTGATCAATCTATAAGAAACACCTTATAGTCTTATACTAAACACAAACTGATGCATCAAATATCAAACACTTCTTATGATCACCACAGCAAAAATATCAAAATGCCCACAAAAATGAGTAGCAGTGGTAATACTAATGTAGAAATGTAGAATTTATGAACTATGATGGCGGACTTCGTGTTGAATGATAGACCTTCACCTACCTCCGAATCATGGTAAAAGAAAAAAGGCAAGAAGCTCTGCAACAGTTGGAAGAATTTATACTAAGCATTTAGAGCTGAAAATGAATTCAGAGACAAACACTTATCATCCCCCAGTCTTCTTGCCTGTGTTGTTTGGAGCTATATTCAACCAGATTTGACGGCACAACTAAGAACAGACTCCAACAATACTCATGTAGCAGTGCTTCTGCACAGTATTCTTATCGACGTTCAAAATTTAGAAACCCCCAGTCACAAACTGCATGCATAACATTAAATACCAATTGATAAGAAACAAGAAATGGAGGAGTTCAAAAGGATCAAATGGTGAATTATGGTTTGCAAATGAGTACCTGACTAGCCATGATGAGTAACTCAAACTGATGGTTGTTTATAAACGTAAGTTCCATCTATCTCCACACAAGGGATTCCAGCTATCTTCGGCCAATAGTCACCTTTGTCTCTCAGACACCGTGGCTTCAGCAGTGGACAGTTACTGATCTCTAGATGCCAGAGCTGTTCGAGCAGGCCTTCGTTAGGCAAGACATTAAGTTTTTCGCAGTTCATGATAGATAGATACCGCAATGAGGTCAGTTTCTTAAGCACTTCATTCAGAGAAGTGAGCTTGTGGAATCTAGCAATAGAAAATTTGATCAGAGAAGGAGGAAAGAGACCATCGCCATCACCAAGTAGCTCAAGCTCTTTGAATCCACCACAGATGGAGAACTCCGTCAGAGAATCTAGCCTGTGCAGGCCCCATTCTGCTAGGGGCTTGAATCTCTTAGAATCCCATATCCTAAGTGAAGATAAGTTCCGAGGCAAATCACATTGTGGAAAATTATCAAGCCTGTGACAACTTCGTAACTCAAGTGATACGAGGGATTTCATGTCACGAATCCTTTCTGGCAAGGACTTGAGATTTGCACATTTTTCAATAGAAAGTGCCCTCAGGCTCGGTGGCAAGCCTTGTTCTGGGAATTTCTGTAGACGACACTTGGATAGCTTTAGCTCAATAAGATGTGAGAACCCATGCAATCTCTGAAGTAGATTACTGAAGTTTGGCCAAGTACGTAAACTAAGATCTTCCAGCATAATGCTGCTGTTCTGGGGAGACATCAGCTCTGGGACTGGCTCAAGTTTGGGGCAATTTTCGATTGCAAGTTTCTTTATGGAAACTGGAAAATGACCTCTTTCCCAGGTCCTCAGGGACGAGCACTTCTTAATCTCCAACCTTTCAAGGTCAGACATGTTACTCGGCAGGGACTCCAGTGCATTGCAGCTGAGAATCTCTAGACGTTTAAGCATGGGGGGGAGGCCACTCTCAGGAAAATTGACAAATGTAAGACAATTCTTTATAATTAGCTCTCTTAGTGAGCTGAGATCACTCAAGCCATTCGGAAGGGAAATCAAATTTTCACAGCGAAAGACTTCAAGAACTTCAAGTTTGCAAGGAAACTGCTGTTGTCCTTGTCCCATGGATACAAGCTGCTTACAATCTGCAACAACTAGGCGCTTTAGGTGGGTAAGATGTTCGAGTGGAGTCTCGCCTGGCCACAGTGATAGCAGCTCACTGCAGCTACAACACTCTAAAACTTCAAGCGCTGATAAGGACAGGGTAAGTTCCCTTGGTAGATGTGAGAGCCCTGTAATGGCCTCAACCTTCAAGGACTTTAAGGAGTCAACATTATAGAAACTTTCTAGTAAAAGCTTGCTACACTCCTCGAGATCCAACTCCCGAAGTGCAGGAAAGTTTAATGGAGAGACACTGGTTAATTTGCTGCATCTGGACATAGTAAGCTGAAGAAGATGTGGGAAATTAATATCCTCACCATCAGCAGAAGCGGCCCATTTTTCCCATTTTGGCATGTGATCAAATCTTAGTGTCTCAAGTTTTGGAAATGGAACCGCAACACCAGTTCCATAGAACTCAGTTGAAATGCATTTGACTTTTGGCATTCTTCCTATAAGCAGGTGTTTAAGCTCCGGAAGCTGCCCTAGCGGTGGTAAAGATTTGCATCCCAAACAGCTGAGGATGCTAATGCTGGACAATTTGCGGAACAAAGGATTCCCAATCCAATATGGGAAACTAACTCCTGCATAGCACGAAATCTTGAGACTTCTCAAGTTTTCATGAGGATTTAGAAGTTCCATCACTTCTTCTTCTGCACTTCTGTCACGGGTCTCGTCCATGTCACTACCCCATGTCAGTTGTAATTCATCAAGTTCGTGTGTGCATAGGCTTGCCTCCTTTACGTCCTCAATGTTTGTCACATTTTGCAATTCGAAAATGGCAAGTGATCCCTTCAACTGCTTCAAACCCCTCAATTCTCTTAATCCCAAGCCACCCGCTTTGCTCAGAACAATTTTTGGTAATGTCTGCAAGCTACTCAATTTACCAATTTCAACTGGCATTTCTTTCAGTTGATCAGTACCGGAGTTATCAAGATGCCGCAAGTTAGACAGCTTGCCCATGGTTGACGGTAACTTACATATAGCACGGCAGTTACGTAAAGACAAAGTTTGCAGGTTGTAGATATCACCTAAAGTATCTGGCAATTTGACGACTGAAGTCCCAGATAAATTGAGATACCTTAGACGTATCAAGTTGCAGATAGCACTTGGCACCTCTGTGATGGAGTAGCCGCTTAGAGATAGTACTCTTAAGCTGTGCAATTCAGGTATCAGTTCAGCTAAGATCTTGTTTGATAAGTAGAAAGGAGGGCAAACAAGTGAATTTTGGACAGGCATTGGTAAGAATGTCCTCAAGCCTTGAACTTCAGTGAAAGCCTTAAATTTTCTGAAAACTTCATATTCATGACGAAGAAATGAACCATGACGAGCTTTCGTAGGTATCTTGTACTCCTGATTAGTATCCATTTTCTCATCCAGACGATAGCATGTCCCTCCAGCAACAAATTGAGCCAAGTCATTTATAAGGTCATGCATAACAAAATATTCATCACTATCACTTGATCGTTGAAAAAAGGATCTTGATAACAGCTCATTGAAGTACTCAAGGCCCAACTCCTCCTTACTTTTCCTCTGATTTGGCTTTTCCAGAAAACCTTCTCCCATCCATAAACATACTAACTCATTCTTCTCAAAGTCATAGTCCTTTGGAAATATGGAGCAATAAGCAAATAGATGCTTCAAATGTGGAGGAAGATGGTGATAGCTTAATCTTAGAACAGGAAGTATATTTTCCTCAGGTAAATCCCATATCTTGCTATTCAGCACGTCACGCCACTCCTCCTTAGTTTCTTTAGAGCGTAAGAGGCCACCAAGTGTTTTAGCAGCCAAGGGCAAGCCTTTACACTTCTTCACCAGTCCCAAACCGACTTCTTTTAAAGCTGTATTGTCATGGAAAGATCTCCCAGCATGTTGAGCCAACAGAGATAGGCAATCATCGTCAGTCAGAAGTTTCACATGGTAAGCTGAACGAGGCGAACCTACCACTGATGCAACACTTTCGTTACGAGTTGTAACAATAATTCTGCTCCCACGTGTCCCCAACTGAAAAGGAGCACATAGATCACCCCACTTTACATAGTTCTCGTTCCAAACATCATCCAAAACAATAAGGAACTTGCTCTTTCCTAACTCCTCTTTTAGCCTCACCTGAAGTATATCCAAGGCCTTGGACTTACCAGGCTCCCCAGTTACTGATGCATAAAGTTTTTCGGTGATAGAAGTTACATCAAATTCGTCCGAGACACACACCCAAGCCCTCACATGAAAGTTCTGCTTAACATTTCTATCATTATAAACCAGCTGGGCAAGAGTGGTTTTGCCAATACCACCCATTCCAACTATTGGAATGACAGAAACATTGTCACGGCACTCTTCATCCATAAGCAACAATTTCGTTATTGCTTCTTTGTCCTCATCTCTTCCATATACCAGAGACTCATTTACCACAGAAGTGCTAGGCGACCTTACAACTGATGATCGGTTTGAGTGACCTACTGAATTATCCTTCAGATCCAATTCAGTCCTTCGCCTTGCTATAGACTGTAACCTATTTGTGACCTCCTTTATCTTGGACATCGTCTTATAATTAGATATTATTGCACTAGGCGCAAAGCTGCTGCATGTTGGGATCAATTTCCACACCATACTGGCTCTATTGTGTTGGATCCCCTTCAATTTTTCAATGGAAGCTTGAGTGGTGATCTCATCCAATATATCCTCCAAGTCATAAGCCAAGTCCCTGAGGCTCTCCAGCCATACTTTTACAGTCCTCTGTGTCAATTGCTTCTCCTCCGCATCTTCGAGCACAGCTTGAATCATTGTCAAATTGTCTTTTAACTTCTCAAAATGACGCTCTACTTTCTCCCGACTGGCCAAGTACTTAATTGTGCTGGAGGCCAACTGCTGAAACAACGCCTGAATGATTGCAGACAGGAAGAGCTCTGCTACTGCCATTGCTCTTGATTCTCCTTTAGAAAAACACGCAGAATTAGAGGAATCGCGGAAAGAATGGCTCACATAATAGGGAACAAATCAGAACTATAAACAACATTCCCAAGCTAATCATCAAATTCGAACTGACGGTGTAATAAATCATCAAATTTGATATCCACAAATATGTATGATCACATATTTACATTCCTTCTCAGAAAAATAAAATAAAAATCATCACATTTAATATCAACAAACGCTGAAAATAATAATTATCAACAAACGCCAACAGAGTAATTGCCGTGCAACGTACTAACTCAGCTGTAAATACCATAAATAAACCATGAGAAATCAGCTATAATAGGTGGAATTTCATGTGTGGCGTAATCGAGCTGGAATCATATGAAATCAAAACAAAAACAACGCTCCTGAAGAAAAATTAGAAAATATGAAGATGCGCGCGCGCAAGTGGAGTGCTAATACAAGGGTATAGCAGAAGCCATACAATTCATAATCACAGAAAAACAGCATGAAGACTTACAAATTTGTGGAGTTGATCTGGAGATAGATAATCTGGAAATAAGCATCAAACTCCAAACTATTGGATTCTTGCTTTCCATGAGTGTTTTCATGTTGAAATGTCAAGTCAAGTCAAGTCAACGGCCTTATCATCAAGAACTTTCCTCTGTATTTCATCTCAACGGTTTATACAAAATTTGCCCATGTTCAACATATCATGTTCGTTAATTGCACTCAAATAATCAAAATTTAATGAAAGTCTTATGTTGATCTGGTGTGTGGGGAGTATTATATTTTAGAAGTTCTATGGATTTATGATTCGAAAAATAAGGTAGACGTTATAAACATAAATTTTAGATTTAACTTAATAGGGGGCGACTCTTTAATTTTAGTGAGATTTATGGCACGATCTGGTGCGTTTATTTTATCAATCTTATGGCTGATATTATATCTGGACTCTGGAGGGAGAATTTTTTTCTCATGGTTCGAATCTTGGAGGGAGCAAAATATTTTAAATTTTGTTATTCATCAGTATATACTGTATTGTTCATTAATATTATATGTCTTATTCATTGTCCTCAGTGTTACACGAAAAATAGGGGGCCTCACTGGAGTGCGCCCCCCTAACTTAATAAATACAATGTTTCAAAAAAGATTAATGAAAACAAAATTATGTACACGTTTCAATATTTGTACATGAAATGTATGTTATTTATATTTGATCATCTGATTTTTGGTTTGTAAATTTATTTTAGATGGTCTTTGAGTAGGTCTTGAGATCTGATAGAGAAATATATCTTCAATCTTTTTGTTGGACTTGATCAAACTTTATGATATTGATGCAGAGGGCCTTTGGTTTATTTACGGATCGAAGGTTAACTTTACTAAAGCTTTTGCTTGCTTCATGAATAATGTTTTGAACTTCGACATAACAATTTGAATATTTAAGAGAATTTCGTTGTAGATAAATTTTGCTCCAATTATAGATTTCTTCAATTATGATTTGGGGTATTTTAAAAATAAAATTTTGCCTATAAATACACCATCAAGACTTGTTCATGAATGACTTGTCGTGAAAATGAACGAGTTTTGAAAATTTTGAATTTATCATATAGTTTATACTCGTAATCATGAAGTTGTTATTTTTCAAACATGTAAATAGTTTATACTCATATTCAACAGTTCTTCAATGATTTTTTTATATAAATTACATAAATAAATAAATAAATAAAAAATTGAAAGACTACATGATGATAGACTTGAACACAAAATCTCGGGTCTTTGAGCATTAATCACCCATCGTTAAGTCAACACACACGCACATCAATTTTGAACAGTATATACTCGTATCAAGGAGTTCTTCGGTTTGAATTTGGATTTAGATAGTTCATTCTCGTATCAAGAAATATTCTATATATGCTCATATAGAGGAACTTTGTTGAATTTGATTTATACTCGTGTTAATAAGTCTTCACTTTGAACATGGATTAGAAGACATTTTATAATTGTTCCATAAAGTCTCTACTTGAATTTGAATTTATAGACATTTTAAACTTGTTAGTCTCCACTTAGAATTTATATTTGTAGATATTTTATACTCGTGTCAATGAGTCTTTCACTTGAAATTAAATTTGTAGACATTTTAGACTCGTGTGGTGAGTCTTTCACTTGAATTTGAATTTATAGACAATTTATACTCGTGTCAATGAATATTTCACTTGAATTTTAATTTGCAAATATTTTATACTCGTGTCAAACAATCTTTCACTTAAATTTAAATTTGTAGATATTTTACACTCGTGTTAAAGAATCTTCATTTGAAATTGTAAATATGTTATACTCGTGTTAAGGAGTATTCAACTTAAATGATTTTTAAAAATGTTAGATAGTTTTTGCTTGTGTATATGAGCTTCACTGAAAATTTAGGCTCTTATCAATGAGTATTTAAAGGTTGCATCATATCTTGAAAAATAAATAGGTAATTAGATTCACAATATCATCATCTTCTTCAATTGAAGATTCTTCAAAGAATTTGCTATCGTTATATATTTTTTTGACTACATTAAAATTGGCAACGTCGTATATCGACAATTCTTCAATTCCATTTGCAATAATGCTCAATTTCCTATCATAAGCTCTAGTAACCAAAGACGAAAACAGGAGGATGGCTGTTAATGGCAACTACCCCCTTAAAATTTTAAATTTTCACACACACACACACACACATACACACACATATATATAGAGGGAGAAGTTCCATAAAGAACTGCAAATATTTTTTCTATATAGAGAACGAAAAAAAGTTACAAATAAGTTACAGAGAAAAACCTTCTCAAAGATTGAAGTTGGTAAAGCAAAAGGATCACCAGAAGTTCAGGGGAGATGAACCAGTAAGACCTCGAGTCAATGGAAAACAAGTGCAGAAGAAACAAGTTTAGGAACATGAAGATGAAGATGAAGACCAAGAAGAAGATGAAGATAAAGATCAACAAGCAGACTGCTGGAGTGCGTGAACACAAATCTGAACTTTGTGTTTGTGTGTTTTTCCTTGTCTTTGTATGTTTTGCTCTGTACCTCAACTGATTTATCATCATTTATTTTTTTTAAATGAAATGAACTTCTTTTGATCTCAACCCGAAGACAATATCTTTTTGTCTAAGCTCTGATTATTTACTTCAGTTTTATCTTCGTTTTGTTTGTTAACTATTGTGTTTTTACTCTGAGAGCAAGTTTATAGGCTACCTTGTTAAGGAGGAATAATATTCACCCTGTTTAGCAACTTGCTTTTTGAGTTCAGTCTTTTCTTGTCTTAGAACTGATTGTATGGTTTTGGCATCATCAAAAAGGGGGAAATTGTTGGGAACTTTGTGAAATATCCTTGCCCTAGTTTTTATGATACCAAAATCGTTAAGTTTTCTTTGTAATAGACTAGAACTTTTCGAACTCAAGTGTTAGAGTTCTGAAGACTGAAGACCGGAGGACTAAAGACTGAAGAGTAGAGAACTCAACTGATGTTCGCAATTAAAGGCAGAGTCAAATACTGATGTTTGACTAAACGAGTTTTTCAACTGAAGGATCAGTTATGACTGATTCATTAATGTTGGCCACATGGATTTAGCGGACTGATACTAAAGTCAAGTATTAGTTAACATTCTTCCTCGGACTGAATCTCCTGAGTTAAAAGGAAGCCACGCACGTCAAGTACAGCCACATTAAATGCAGAGATTTCAAGGATCGTCCTTTCTCTGCAGAGCATTTCTTTTTGGTGATTACCTTTTCAGAGGCATCCTACCTCTTGTACATGAGTAGTCGTTTCTCACCAAATAAGAAACTTCGAAGATTGAAGCCTCAGTCAAGTTCGAATTTCTCTCCAATGGATGAATTCTTGAAGACCATCTCCGTCAACGGATCTATTCAAGACTTCACCTATAAATAGAGCTCAAGGAACACTTCAATCTTCATCGATTCAAATACACAAGCTGAAACGCTGCCGAAATCGCAACTCAGCAATCAAAGCCTTCCAAAGTTTAAATCGAAGAAGAGAATCCTAAAGCCAAAATCAGTTCACTACTGATTACATATATTCTCTTAGAACCTTAGGCAAATATTATATATCCAAAGCCTAAGTTACTGATTACAAAGGGTCTGTTCTCTGTGATCTAGTTGGTAGTTTTCGAACCTTCTTTCAACTGATCGAAAAGAGCGTTTGAGCCGCGAGGAGTTCAGACCAGTGTTCTGACTCCAAGAGAACTCAGCAGTCGCAGACAAGACATTGTTGTGTCTTAGCGAGCTAAGAGTGAGCGAGAAATCCAACCCAGTGTGTTGATACTGAAAATTTGATTTTCAGTTGTAAGGTTTGCTGTGCACCCGTAAGAACAAGCCCAGATTGTTTGTCAGTGTGATCAACTGACCGTGAACGTAGGAATTGGATTCCGAACCACGTAAAAATCCATTTGTCGTTTATCTCTCTCAGCCTTTACATTCTTGTCTGTGTACAAACTCTTTGTTAACTGAAATTGATTAATTGCAAAATGGAACAAAATCTTGACAACGTGTTTAATCACAAAGGCTATTTCAAAAGACAAGTTTTCCGCTGCCAAGTGATATTAGTCCGACTGATATATCTTCGGATAGTCAGGAGGATTCATAGCACTTCTCTGTTTTACCATCAAGACTGAAGCCTCACGCATATCAGTTAAAGTCTTGGACTTAACTGATATCTCTTTACAGAAGAGAGATTCAGTATTAATCTTCAACCTTTGCAACTAAAGTTTTCGTTAACTTTTTCAATAGTCTAAAAGGTTGTGTTTGTTTTGAAAAATAGCCTATACGTGTATTCTCCCCCCCTCCCATACACCTATTCTAGACCTTCCGGGACCTAACACTTAATAACTGCATGTTGTTGATGTCTGCGTTGGGGCGTCTTTTTGGTGTTATAGGCTGGTGGTTTGTGGTGTTGTTGGTCGGAGTGTCCTTTGGCTCTTTTTCAGTTTACTAGTGCGCTAGTAGCTGGGCCTCACAGAGTCGGACTCCTTTGGATGCTCCGTCGTTTATCTAGACGTCGAGCGATGTTTGAGGCAATATTTTTTTGGTCTGCTTCGGTTTTCTTTTCTGGTGGCAGTTCTTCCTAGTTGCGTTGTGCTTCTGTCTTCAGTCTTTTATGTGGATGTTTTCATTTGCCTTCTTTCACATGAGGGGGATCCGAGTTTGCTTAGGGGCGATGGTCAGGCCGGAGTTCCTGAGGCAAATTCCCTCCCCCTTCCCCCGCTATGTTTTTGTTTTCGTTTTCTTATTGCCGTTTTCGGTGACTTTTTCTTAGACAAACACTCTTTTTCCTTTTTAGGAGTTTTCTCACCAAGTTTTCCCCAAAAAGGTTTTAATAAGGCTCGGCTTTTATTCTGCTTCTTTGTAATTTCAAGGGTCTAAGTTATCTTTTTTCTAAGATAATAACTCCGTTTTAAAAAAGTAATGATACATATGAACAAATGTAATATTTTAAAATTATTACTTTTTCACGAAAATTGTTATCTTTATTCACGAAAATTTATAATCTTAATTATTTGGTCAAGTAATTATAGTCGTAAGAAAAAATCACCATTGTTAGGTCCGGAGGGTCTCGATTAGGTGTATGGAGGGGGAATACACCTATGGGCTATTTTTCAAAATGAAACTTCGAAACACAAACTGACACAACCTTTTTAGTTAAAAGAGTTTGGTAACACTTAGGTTGATGACTGATACTAAATACTCTTCAGTAAGGAGTTATCAGTTAAGTCTTGAGACTTTAACTGATACGCGTAAAGCTTCAGTCAAGTTTGTTGAACAGAGAGATGTTATGAATCTTACTGACTATCCGAAAATTTATCAATTAGACTAATAACATACACAGTGGAAAACGTTTCTTTCGAAATAGCCTGTGGGATTAATCACGTTGTCAGAGTTAAGGTTTCTCTTTGCAGTTAATCAGTTTTTAGTTTATAAAGGTTTGTTCATAGATGAAAGTAAATATTGAAAGCGATAAACAACACAAAGATTTTTACGTGGTTCGAAAAACACTTCCTACATCTACGGTCAGTAGATCACACTGACAAACTTCACTGGGCATGTGCTTACGGGTGCACAGCAAACCTACACAACTGAAGATCCTATCTTCAGTACCAATACACCTGGTTAGGTTTCTCACTCTTAGCGCGCACTGGGCACTAAGATCTCTTCGGAGACAGAGCACTGGTCTGAACTCCTTTACAACTCAAACTGTCAATTCGATCAATTGAATAAAGGTTCGAAAACTTGCCAACTAGATTACAAAGAACAGGTCCTCTGTAATCAGTTATACCTAGGCTTTGGATATACAATATTTGCATAAGTTCTAAGAGAATGTATGTAATCAGCAGTGACTGATTTTTGGCTTTGCGATTCTCTTCTTCGATTCAAACTTTGGAATGGCTTTGAATGTTGAGTAACGAATTCGGCAGCGTTTCAACTTATGTAGTTGAATCGGTGAAGATTGAAGTGATCCTCAAGCTCTATTTATAGGAGACGTCTTGAATATATCCGTTGGCTGAAATGGTCTTCAAGAATTCATCCGTTGGAGAGTAATTTGAACTTGGGCTGAGGCTTCAATCTTCGAGGTTCCTTGTTTGGTAAGAACGGCTATTGAGGAGCAGGAGATAGGACATCTCTGAAAAGGTAATCACCAAAAAGGAAGGGCCTCTGCAGAGAAAGGACGATCCTAAGATCTCTGCATTTAATGCGGCTGTACTTCTGGAGTGCGTGGCTTCCTTTAAACTTTAGAGGTTTAGTCCGAGGAAGAATGTTTAACTGATACTTTGACTTTAGTATCAGTCGGCTGAATCCACGTGGCTCACATTAAGTAATCAATCGTAACTGATTCTTGGACTGGTCAGTCAAATATCAGTATTTGACTCTGCCTTTCATCGCTACAACAGTCGTTGAGTTCAGTCTTCAGTCTTCAGTCTTCAGTCCTTCAGTCTTCAGAACATCAACTAAACTAGAAAAGAACTCTAACACTTGAGTTCGAACAGTTCTAGTCTATTACAAGAGAAACCTATTGATTTTGGTATCATCAAAACAATGATTATGATATTACATTAAGTTCCCAACAACCATTGATATGAATAAAGGTAATATTTTTTTAAAATAAAAAGCAGAAATAAATGGAAAAAATAGAAAAAAAAATAATTATTGTCTTTAATAAAAAGTAATTATTGAGGGAAATCTTATTATAGCCCTCTTTCATAAAAACATAAGTTTTATAGCCCTAGTTTATAATAGATAAGTTATATAGCCATTTTAAGTTTAAAAGACTATAACACCCTTTGACTTTTTTGTACTCGATGGCGCCATCGAGTACTCGTGGTGCCATCGTGTACACCATCGAGTACTTCGATTACTCGATAGTGTTGTAGAAAATCTTCATTTTTTTCATTACTCGATGGTGTACACGATGGCGCCATCGAGTACTCGTGGTGCCATCGTGTACACCATCGAGTACTTCGATTACTCGATAGTATTGTAGAAAATCTTCATTTTTTTCATTACTCGATGGTGTACACGATGGTGCCATCGAGTACTCGAAGTTTCAAAAAAAAGTCAAAGGGTGTTATAGTCTTTTAAGCCTAAAATGGCTATATAACTTATCTATTATAAACTAGGGCTATAAAACTTATGTTTTTAACAAAAATGGCTATATGTGATAATTAGTATTATTGTAAAAAGAAGTAACCATTGATATGAAAATAATGTAATGATACAAAAATATTATGACAAATAAATAATGTAGAAAAAAAAACAGGAAAAAGAGGGAAAAAATGCAAAATAAAAACAATTAAAAATGCAAAATAAAAACAAAAACAAAAAAACGCTGGAGAAAAAAAGAAAAAAAAATGCTATAAGGAAGGTTCAAACTCTGGTGGTTTAAAATTTAAAAGCTTGCCCCAACCATTACACCACATTAATTATTCATTTTGTATTTATTAAGGAAAACAAATTTCATATATTTGCCTGCAGGCCCAGACCTGCCCATCCCACACCCTGACCCATTCGACCCGCGCCTCGATCCGGTGTTACCATCAGATTGGTCTGACCAGCAAAAATAAAAGATAATAATGATAGGCAAATTGCCCAATCTATTATTACCGGATTCACGGGTCAGCTTCAAGGATGGTGGGATTTTTACCTTACCAAAGAAAGAGATAAGATATCCATATCTCGTCTCTGAATTTTTAAATTGTTGTCCAATTGAAAATGACCTAAAAGGTCTTTCTCCCTTGCAAATTGCAAATATTTATCTACATAAAGACATGCAACCAGTGCACGGGAATAAGACTCGAGAATACTTTGAGAGAATTCTAGTTGATACTGGATCAATAACAGTTCAACATATGGAAAAACCCAATAATGAGTTTGCATTCTCCAAACTCATTATTAAGACGGTAAATCTGAATACCAAATAAAAACCGTAGGAAAACAAATGCTTATTTACGCATCTGCAGCAAAAATAAAAGATAATAATGATAGGCAAATTGCCCAATCTATTATTACCGGATTCACGGGTCAGCTTCAAGGATGGTGGGATTTTTACCTTACCAAAGAAGCAAAAGCCAAAATTCTTAATGCAACCATTATTGATCCTATTTCTAGGAAAGATATATATATACTAGTATTTGCACTCGTGCAACGCATGAAAAAATATTTTTATATTTTATTATATATAAAATTAATATTAATTTGATTATTATATAAAAATTCTAATATAATTAAAAATACTACTCCCTCCGTCCCACCGAACTTGAGTCGTATTCCTTTTCGGGTAGTCCCACCGAGCTTGAGTCGTTTCATTTTTTCGCAAAACTTAGGTAATTTAATATACTAATTAACAAAATTAATTGCACCCCTTATTTTTCTTTAATCATCTCAAATAACCCGGCCTCCTCCCAGTGCCGTCGTCCCCTCTCCCACCCACTCCCTACACTGCCGGAGAAAATGACGACCAGATTCAAGAAGAACCGCAAGAAGCGCGGCCACGGTCGTATTGAGAAGCGCCGCAAGCATCCCGAAGGCCGCGGAAACACCGGAGGTATGCACCACATCATCTTCGATAAGTGCCATCGTGGATACTTCAGCAAGGTCGGTACGCGCTACTTCCACGAACTCCGCAACAAGTTCCATTGCCCGACCGTCAACATCGACCGCCTCTGGTCGCTGGTGCCGCAGAAGGTGAAGGACAAGGCGTCCAAAGATAACGCATCGCTCATTGACGTCACACTATTCGGCTACTTCAAGGTCCTAGGCAAGGGATTGCTGTCGGAAGGCAAGCCGATTGTGTTGAAGGTGAAATTGATGTCGAAGAACGCGGAGAAGAAGATCAAGAAATCTGGCGGCGCCGTCGTGCTCACTGCTTGATTTAGGGTTTTATTATTTTTTACTATTTTATTTTGTTTTTCAAGTTTTATTGCTGAGGGATTTTGAATCATCCCAAATAACCCTCATTTCTCAAAAAATCAAAACATTTTTATAGCCATGCTTAATTAATTAAAATTTATATTTAAAATAATTTAATTAAGTAAACTTTATATTTAAAATAATTAAAATAACTTTATTATTTTAATATAAAAATACTTAAAATAATTTTATTATTTTAATTAAATTTCTGATCTAATTACTTTAAATTTTATATTTAAAATAATTCATTATACAAATAATTAGTTAACCACAAATTTACAAACATACTTAAGTAACTAAACAGCAACTGCTTAATTCTCGTGCCCCAAAAAAAAAGCTTCAAGCTCGGTGGGACGGAGGGAGTATAATTTAAGATAAATATATTTTAGTTTAATATAAAAATAATAAAGAATAATTCATATTAATACAAATTGATATTGTAAAAAAAGAAAACAATATAAGTTAAAAGATAATTGAAAAAAAAATATAGATTTATGAAAAAAAAGACAAGAGACGAGAGAGAATTTTCTTAAGTTTTAATCCTTAAATAAATACAATTTTTATATTTTAAATCCAATATTTACATAATATATATCAAATTAAAGCTCTTGTCATGATCTTGAATTTGATATGCATATCAAATATTTTATAATTAGTCGAATTTCACAATTTTAAAAAAAGTAATAAAATAAAATAAATAAGAACTTAAAGAAAAAAAAACTTGCTTATAAATAAACCTTGAATTTTATTCTAAGTACAAAATTGTTATTCAATTTTGAAATCAATTTGAAATTGAAAACTTCATTTTTAAGTATAGACTAGCACGAAAAATATTTTTATATTTCACTATATATAAAATTGATGTTAATTTGATTATTATATATATATTTTAAATATAATTAAAAATAAATACTGTAATTTAAGATAAATATTTTAGTTTAATAAAAAAATAAAGAATAATTCACATTAATAAAAATTGATATTGTGAAAAAAGAAAACAATATAAGTTAAAAGATAATTGAAAAAAATAGATTTATTCAAGAAAAAAAATGAGAGAGGGGAGAGAGAATTTTCTTAAGTTTAAATCTTTAAATAAATATAGTTTTTATATTTTAAATCTAATATTTACATAACATGTATTAAATTAAAGCTCTTGTCGTGATCTTTAATTTGATATGCATATCAAATATTTATAATTAGTCGAATTTCACAATTTTAGAAAAGAAATAAAATAGAAAAATAGAAAGTTAAAGAAAAAGAAAGAAAAAAAAGATGTATTAGCTTATAAATATAAGGTGTGAAACCCTAGGCTTCAATTTATTCCCCTCTTGGACGCATTCGATTACAATTGCCTCCAATTCGAAATGGATGTTGGATCTGTGGATCTAGAGGCGTACGGATCCATGAATAAGAAATATGTGGAAGTAAGGGCTGAATTGGACGCTGCTCGGAAACGGATACGGGAATTGAAAGAAGGAATTTTGTCTAACAAAGAAGAAGCGTGGGATGTTAAGCAAAAGTTAAAAGATTTGCGTCAACTTTTAAAAGAGTTGAATGCTAGCGACAGAGAATGCAAGGCTAAAAAGCGCAAACTGGAACAACTTTCAAAGGCGGGTGGAGCTGGAGACGTTGTAATCTCTATTAAGAAAGAGTCGGATGTAATCGTGATTAAGAAAGAGTCGGATGCTGACGCCGAGATTAAAGAATCGGATGCTCACGCCGAGATTAAGAAAGAATCAGATGCTGAGATTGTGTGATTTTTTTTTTTTCAGTTCTTGATAGTAATCAAGAAAGCGTTGCAGTATGATTTCTCATTCCTAGTTTTGTTTTGTTTTGTTTTCTTTTTGAATAACCACTTAAAAATCTTATGTTTTGTTGATTTATTCTCTCAATGCTTGCGAATGAATAATTATTTGTTGGTGTGTGTGTTTGTGAAGGAGAAAGGCGAAAGATATAAGAGAGAGGACCTATTATGTATAGGTAGGAAGAAGAAAAAGAAGTGGTGATAAAGATAGTCCTCTCTAACATTTAAGGTCCTTCTTCAAATAGTCGTCTAGTGGTTTTCTTTTGCAGTTCTTAGAGCATCCGCATGCATTGGGCTACTCGATCGCCCTTACTCGTAAGTAGTCCAATACAAAGGGGCTACTCGAGGGGTACTCGATGAGACAAGTAATACTGGTTCTCTTAAATGAGCAGCACGTGAATGACACGCAGCATATTAAAAAAATATATATCCATGTTGCTTTTTGAATTCAACGGCTTTAGCCGATTTTTTGTTTTTTTTTTTGTCTTTTCCTTTGACTCAAAAGGTATGTTATTTGACACGTGTTAGTTTTTTAACTTAAAAAATTATGTCTTCAATTTTTTGAACTTAAAAAACGTATTTAACTATCAAGTAAGCTATCAAGTAAGTCCCAATGTGGATGCTCTTATATTCGTAACTTTCTTATATATATGAATACGAGTTCGATAAGTGAAACTGGTAGTAATGCGACATTGGTAGTTGATCCGAATGTTTAGGTGAGAAGAAGGGCAGTGGAGTTGATGGAGGCAATGGGAAGGCCAATGCGACCAATGCTGTGATGGATCAATTAGTAGTTGCAAGGAGCAAATGATGATTGGCTGCATTAAAATCTCGAAACATGGTGGTATTGCTTCTCCTATTATATGCTAATCTTGGTAGTATCTAATTCCTTTGTGTTCATGCAAGATGGTATATCTTTTTATTAAAAAAAATCTCAGATTATATATATGAAATATTGGTTAACCAGTGGTTTCCTGTAGCTGGGTCTTGAATGTAACTAGTAACCTCTCTTAGAATGGCTAAACTCAATTATCCAAGTGTGCAACACCTCTAGTGGCTCGGAAAGGGATGAACATAATTCGCTTGAGTGAAGGGAGAAACAGAGCCAACTTGTTATTATCGTCGATAATGGAGGCCTAAAGGGTCACACTTTATGTGTATTGTTGATTCGCTCAAGAGTGCAAAGTTAGTGCTTGGTGTTTAATCTAATGCTAGTCCAAGTGGGAGATTGAAAGATATTATGGACTATATTAGGATATATTTGATATATTCTAATACTAAGGAAGACAAGACAATTTAGAATTGTCTTCTTCCTTATAAATAAGGGAGCTTGGTCTTACAAATGAGAAGATACAAAAACATTAGCTTAGAGCTTTTGCTTGGCAAAACACTAAGAAAGCACTATAGTTTCAATCGGAGATTTCCTAGCTGTTGACGATCGAATCGTGCACTTGGAATCGTTCCTGCATCGAATCGACATACACGTGGATACCTTAGTAGTGGATTCACGGCACGAATCGAGACGCACGCGTACCACACAACGAGTAAGTTATTCCTTTCGTTGTGTGCCTATCTCTACACATAATGCATTTGTAAATCTAGATCTAATCCTTGAATGTATATTCCGCTGCGTATCATTAGATGATGTCAAGGATAACCAACAGTGGTATCAGAGCCCGGGGCTCGATTTACAATTGCTATTGTGTTCTAATTGTTTATGGGTTAAGAATATGTGATTTTAGAAATCTGATTTCGAAATTGAAAATTCAGTTTGAAATCGAAAATTTTGAAATATGTTTCGACTTTCGAATTGGAATTGAAATCGATAGTTTTGGAATTGGGTTTTTGTTGCTGGGCAACATTCGAACCTTTGCTGGATCACTGCTGCTGCCA
Source organism: Salvia miltiorrhiza (assembly GCF_028751815.1). Lineage (NCBI taxonomy): Eukaryota > Viridiplantae > Streptophyta > Magnoliopsida > Lamiales > Lamiaceae > Salvia > Salvia miltiorrhiza. The sequence goes on along the minus strand of NC_080390.1, from coordinate 4,878,900 downwards.
TCGACCACCGCCGATGCAGAGGGCGTGGGTGATTGACGAGGCGGCGCAGGTGGGTCGGGGCTCGCCGGTGCGCCGCGCCCGACCACTCGCTGCCGTCTGCGTCGCGCCTCGATTCAGAGACGCCGCTATCCCTCTGCAACGCGTCCCTAACGCGGGCTTGGAGTCCGGTGGTGGGAGGCGACGGCGTGGTGGCGTGTTGGTAGCGAGACGGCGCGAGAGGCGTCGCACCGGTGGTGGTCTCGCGCGGCGGACCTGCGCGCTCGCGGCGAGAGCGCCGCTGCTTCCTCCTCAGAAAACGCCTCCCCTCGACGCGGGCTTGAACTCCAGCGTGCTGATGACCAGCGGGCTTCGTCAGACGAGGCCGCGCGACGTCGTCGGCGTCGCGGATCTGGTGGCGGCGACGGGCTGACGGGAATTGGAGGGAGGCGGCTGCTGCTCCGGGCGAGATGACGGGAAGGAGAAAGAGGCGCTGCTGTTGCAGCTGCAAATCCCTTTTCTCAAACCCTAGCTGCTGAATTGGTTTTTGGGGCCAAAGGAATTTGGGCCTTGGTATGGGCCTGGGGCTGATGGGCTGCGAAAATGTTTTATTAAAAGGGCTGGGCCTGGTTTTATAATAAATGGCCCAGTTGGGCTGTAACAGCCCCTATAAAAAAAATCTTTTATTAATTTAGAATTAATAATTGAACCCCAATTTCAGAATTAATTTATTAATTGGATTAATAAATTTAATTTATTGTTATTAATTTTGAATTAATAATAATAGAAATAAATTTATATTAATTTAGCATTAATATAAATTGATTAACCCATTATTAATTAGAGAATAAAATATTAATTTGATTAATGATTTTATTCGTAGAGTTTTGTGTCTTTATGTGATAAGCATGCTATTTGATTTTATGCTTATTATTTAACTATAGTAGTTAAAGACCGCTTTTATCTTGGGTAGGCGGCGCCCAATATGTGTGGTCCGCATTTTATATGCCTGGGTAGGCGGCACCCAGTAATTGTTTTGCTATTTAATATTGGATATTAAATATAAGCAATTAGTATCACATTCTAAATCCCCATTAAATATAAGTCTTTGCGTAAAACACAAAATGCGTCGTCCATCATAATTGTTTGAGTACCTAACCTTTTTCGTCCAAGAGTATTTACATAAAATTGTATGCTCTAAATCGACAAGGCCAAGTCTCATTCATAGGTTGGCACCGTGTGATGGGGTTGACTTACTTAAATTATTTTGGAACGCAAAGCGACCAAGAATGATTTAAGGACGCAGATTAATTTGATTAATCAACCAAGAGTTGCAAAATTGTTGTTGCAATTGGCTTAGAGGCCTACTAAGTAATATTATTGTAGTCATCAGCAAAGCAGAGGCTGCATAATATTGACTTGGATCTTGCACCACTAAGATTTATATGGATTATAAATTCGTATTTTACGTTGGGGGCGTAAGATATGTTAAAATTAGTGGGAGCTAATCAATACGAAAGCCCATTGTTTGATTAGTGATACAATGTGATCATAGTTTATTCTTTCTAATTTGCTTTTCTTTATTTATTGATCAGATAATATGTCGAATTTGTCACTGAAATGTTTGATAGAAACAAACAAGTTGACTGGGTCAAACTTCACGGATTGGCTCCGTTGATTGCGTCTGGTCTTAAGGCTAGAGAAGATTGAGTATGTCTTGGACAACCCAATTACTGTCATTCCTGACAAGCAGTCTGCTGAGTATGCATCATTTGATGAAGCTGCTCACAAGAAGCATGTCGAGGATGCAACATCGGCACAATGTGTGATGTTGTCCTCTATGACTACAGAGTTACAGAGGCAACACGAACACATGTTTCCTTATGATATGCTAAAACACTTGAAGAGTCTGTATGCTTCAGAAGCTCAGACTATGGAGTATGAGATACTCCGAGATCTTTTCAAGTGTAAGCTTCAAGAAGGGAGTCCGGTTTCTGATCATGTACTGAAGATGATCGGATTGATTGAGAGGTTGGCATCGATTGGAACGATGCTACCCGCTACTGTCTCTGTCAATCTGATTCTGCAGTCTTTGCCTGCCTCATTTGAAAACTTCATTGTGAACTTCAATATGAACGGCACGAAGGCAAGCCTGCCTGAGCTTCATAACATGTTGAAGACCTTTGAGTCTTCCACCTCTAAAGGCAAATCTGTGCTCATGGTGAGCTCTACTGCCACGTCTTCCAAAAGGAAGTACAAGCAGAAGAAAAAGCAGAAGAAGGCATTTGATGCTGGTTTGAAGCCTAAAGGTGGAGGGGCTCAGAAAAGGCCGAAGTTGCCAAAGGATGAATGCCTATTCTGTCATGAAAAGGGGCACTGGAAGAGAGACTGCCCGAAATACAAGGTACAAGGTGCATCGGGTATGAGCTCGGGTATGTTTGTCATTGAGATAAACATGTCTATTGATAATTCACAATCTTGGGTATTAGATACAGCTTGTGGCTCACACATTTGCAATAATGTGCAGGGCCTAAGTGAAACCAAGAAAGTGATGCCTGGGGAAGTCGATCTACGCGTGGGAAATGGAGCAAGAGTTGCTGCTGAACGCGTGGGGACTTATAGATTAGATCTTCCTTCGGGAAATAGACTTGTTTTAAGTAATTGTTACTTCGTTTCTTTTATTTCTAAGAATATTATTTCCATTCCGATGTTGGACATTGAAGGTTTTTCCTTCCATTTTGGAAACAGTCGATGCTCGTTTTCCCTTAATGGATTGTTTTATGGAAGTGCCTCTCTTTTGAATGGTTTATATTATCTTGAATGTGAAAGGAGTATTCTCAATGTACAAAACAAACGACCTAAGCTGAGTAATGCGAATAATACTACCTATCTTTGGCATTGTAGACTTGGTCATATCAATGAGAACAGGATAGCGAGATTGAGAAAGTTAGATTATCTCAAATCATTTGACCTTGAGTCATATGGTGCTTGTGAATCCTGTCTCAAAGGTAAGATGACTAAGAAACCTTTTTCTGGGAAGGGGTTACGATCCAAAGACTTGCTAGAATTGATTCACACAGATGTGTGTGGACCGTTCCCAACAGAAGCAAGAGGTGGATATTCGTACTTCATAACTTTTACTGATGATTTTTCGAGGTATGGATATGTGTATCTCATGAAGCACAAATCTAAGGCCTTTGAGAAATTTAAGGAGTTCAAGTTAGAAGCCGAGAAACAACTTGGCAAAAGTATAAAGGCTCTTCGATCAGATCGAGGAGGAGAATACTTAAGCCATGAGTTTCTTGATTACTTAAAATCACATGGAATTCGGTCAGACTGGACTCCTCCGGGAACACCTCAAATGAACGGAGTATCCGAAAGGAGGAATCGAACTTTATTAGATATGGTTCGATCCATGATGAGTTTTGCAAGTCTCCCTTTATTCCTTTGGGGTCATGCCTTACAGACCGCTGTTTATATTCTGAATAGAGTTCCTTCTAAATCAGTTGAGAAAACACCATATGAGTTATGGTGTGGCAAAAAGGCAAGTCTTAACCATATGCGGACTTGGGGATGTCCTGCTTTTGTTAAGAAAATGATGACTGATAAGTTGGAATCTAAAAGTGAGAAATGTTATTTTGTGGGATATCCTAAGGAAACAATTGGATATTATTTCTACGTTCCCGGTGATCACAAGGTGACTGTTTCCCGGAATGTGACGTTTCTTGAAGACACCTTTGTCTCTAAGGAACAAGGTCACAATACGATAGAACTTGAAGAAATTCAAGAATCACAAAATAACATAGAGGATGAAAACTTGTCTAATGGTGTGGACAAGAATTCAGTGGGAGTATTTGATGATCTATTGGGAAGGGGAATATCTCTTAGAGAGACGCCTCAAGACAATGAGATACATCAAAGACATGATGATACAATAGTTGTGTCACCACCACCTCAAGAAAATCTTGAGGATGTCCCTGAAAATTCCGAAACTGTTGAAACGTTCAACACAGAGGAACCTGCTCGCATTCAGAATATACAACCCGAACAAACGCAAGAACAACTCCATAGGCCTCGTAGGAATCGTCGAGCACCTGAAAGACTTAATCTATTGGTTGAGAACCAAGATGATAGAGTTGATTCGGATGATGATGAACCTAAGACCTATACCGAAGCGGTGTCGGGCACCGACTCGGAGAAGTGGCTTGAAGCCTTAATTTCTGAAATGGACTCGATGTACTTCAATCTAGTCTGGGAACTAGTTGATTTGCCAGATGGGAAATATCCCATAGGCTGCAAATGGATCTTCAAAAAGAAGAGAGATGCAGATGGCATAGTACGAACCTACAAGGCTAGGTTGGTGGCAAAGGGTTATAGTCAACGCGAGGGCATTGATTATGACGAAACCTTTTCACCAGTCGCAAAGATCAAGTCCATTAGGATTTTACTTGCTATAGCTGCATATTATAACTTTGACATTTGGCAAATGGATGTCAAAACCGCGTTTCTCAATGGAGAACTTGAAGAGGAAGTCTATATGACTCAACCTGAAGGTTTTGTATCCAAAGAAAGGCCGAATGCAGTATGTAGGCTAAAGAAGTCCATTTATGGACTTAAGCAAGCTTCTAGGAGTTGGAATATTTGCTTTGACAGAGCTATCAAATCGTTTGATTTTGTCAGAAGCAAAGAGGATCCATGTGTTTATAGTAAACGCAAAGATGGGAACATTGTCTACCTTATCATATATGTTGATGACATTTTGATTATGGGTAGTGATCGTTCCATGATGCAATCCGTGAAAGATTGGTTGGCTAGCTCCTTCATGATGAAGGACCTGGGTGATGCTTCCTATATCCTTGGGATAAAGATCTATCGGGATAGACCTAATAGATTGTTGGGATTATCACTATCCACCTACATAGACAAATTGCTAAAGCGCTTCTCAATGGAAAATTCCAAGAAAGGATTTCTTCCTATGGGACATGGTATTATCTTGTCTAAGAAGGGTTGCCCTTCTAATGACCAAGAGATCGAATACATGAAAAAGATCCCATATGCTTCTGCTATAGGATCGATAATGTATGCCATGACATCTACTAGGCCAGATGTGGCTTATGCGCTTAGCATGACAGGAAGATTTCAGCAAAATCCCGGTGAGGTACATTGGAGAACTGCCAAGACTATTCTAAAGTACCTTAGAAGGACTAAAGAATACTTCTTAGTCTATGGTGGACAGCCAGAGTTATCAGTTACTGGGTATACTGATGCTAGCTTCCAAACAGACCATGATGACTATAAGTCACAGTCTGGCTATGTCTTCATCCTCAATGGTGGAGCAGTTAGTTGGAATAGTTCCAAACAAAGCACTACTGCCGACTCCACCACCGAAGCCGAGTATATTGCTGCATCTGAAGCTGCCAAGGAGGCTGTGGCTCTGTTAGAATTCGTGAAAGAACTGGGTGTCATTCCAAGTACCAATTGTGCAATACCGTTGTATTGTGACAACACTGGTGCAGTTGCGCAAGCAAAGGAACCAAGACCCACGAATAGAAACAAGCACATTCCCCAAAGATATCATCTGATCAGAGAAATAATTGAAAGAGGCGATGTGAAATTAGAAAGAATACCCACTGATGATAACTTAGCCGATCCTTTCACCAAGCCGTTGTGTATAGCAAAACACAACAAACATTTTGAGAGCTTGGGTGTTAGACATGTTGGAAGTTGGCTTTAATTTAGTGGGAGTTTTGGTTTGAATGTCTTAGAAACAATTTGATTTGAGACATCCTTACTTGATCACATTTATATATGTTATTTGATTTCATGGGCTAGTGCATTTATTAGAATATTTGGTTTTATTGTTTGACTTTATTCTTTTATTTGTTCCCTTGAATTATCACTACTATTAATGATGTGAGACATTAATGGTTTGAGTGTAATTCTAAAGATGCTCTAACCAATGGTCATCAAGAATGGGATATTGATGACATGCGATAGGTTAGCATGTGGTCTGCATCATATTCTTAGAGAATGTAGTTGATCTCACAACTACGAGTAATTTGATTCTCGTGATGGACACATGGATATTTTGGAGAATATTGGTATACCCTACTATTAAATCATTTGTTCTAGTGTCTATGATTTAATAGTGTATGGAGTATGTAATAGTCCTTTGACTTGAGGTCAATACTCATTTTGTTTGTTGAGTGGTGTGCTTTGACCAAGTACAATGCTTGCACTCCATCAAAGGGGTAGATACGGCTTGTGTTGGGTACATCATGAGGCAAATGAAAATGGTAGTTGAGCCAAGAATAGGATTCATTCCTCGATTTGAATTTCGAGAGAACACTTCAAATTCTCTATATTATTTGACCGTTAGTCATTGGCCAATGCAAAGATATATTCAATTAGAATAATTGAATATGATCGGAAGGGTCATTTAATAATGATTGAGCTATTGGGATAGACACATGGCAGATCCTAGGCTCAATCGAGTGGTTCGTGAATGAAGGGATATTACATAAACTTCATATAAAGGTTTGTTTACAGAATCCACGTAAACGTTCTTCATATATCGAGTTCGCTACACAACGCAGTCTAGGAGTTTTGTGTAGACTTTAATTTGATTATCGTCGATAATGGAGGCCTAAAGGGTCACACTTTATGTGTATTGTTGATTCGCTCAAGAGTGCAAAGTTAGTGCTTGGTGTTTAATCTAATGCTAGTCCAAGTGGGAGATTGAAAGATACTAGATTAGGATATATTTGATATATTCTAATACTAAGGAAGACAAGACAATTTAGAATTGTCTTCTTCCTTATAAATAAGGGAGCTTGGTCTTACAAATGAGAAGATACAAAAACATTAGCTTAGAGCTTTTGCTTGGCAAAACACTAAGAAAGCACTATAGTTTCAATCGGAGATTTCCTAGCTGTTGACGATCGAATCGTGCACTTGGAATCGTTCCTGCATCGAATCGACATACACGTGGATACCTTAGTAGTGGATTCACGGCACGAATCGAGACGCACGCGTACCACACAACGAGTAAGTTATTCCTTTCGTTGTGTGCCTATCTCTACACATAATGCATTTGTAAATCTAGATCTAATCCTTGAATGTATATTCCGCTGCGTATCATTAGATGATGTCAAGGATAACCAACAGTATGAACTGTGATAAGTCCAGAATCATTGTTTTTTGATTGTGGTGATAAATGAAGGGGAAAGTCCTTTAAAAGTGAATGTCAAACTACCTAATTCTATACAAAATATTTTGACAGACCCAAACATACAAGTAAAAAGGTATAGATCTTCATTGGGTTGTTTGTCTCACTCTGTCACATATGAATATGATGTTTGAAATCTTGTATTAGGTTATTCATTATGCTGAATTCTGCAAATTACCATGATGTATTTGTAGTTTTCTGAATGGGTTGTGTAAAAATGACATTTCTATGATGATTATGTTGTACAAGAAATGACATTTAAGAATATGTGAATGCTAATCTACTGCTACCTGTATATAAGTAGAAAATTGATGATGATCATTACTATGATTTCTCTATGTATATGCTGCCGGAGAGCTAGGTCAAGTGTATAATGAGTTTCATTCTCAAGTGCTAAAAAACCTATATGGCCTGGGTTGTATTTCCTATTTCTGCTTCATTGATGGATTCATCATCTTCTGTAGGCAATAGCAATAAGTTAAAGCAAAAAACTCGACATTGTGCCCTGCCAAATAATTGCATACTTCAAACTAACAATGCACAAAGTAATGAACATATATTTCGTATTTCTGCTTCATAGACGTAACACATTCAGATCTTCGAAAACGATACACAGGAAATGAGAAGCAAAACCAAACGCTGTGTAACAGTAAGGCTCCCTTGAAACTCCCTAGAATTGGCACAATAGAATCACCTCTCGTAGCTCATGTTACCAACTACCTATGGAATAACAAAATGAAGGGCATTAGTGGAATTAATTATTTTAAGTGAGCGTGCTACTGTAAATTCATATTATTATTATATGTAGGATGTCAATCCGGCCCGAAATCCGTGGCCTGGTTCAATTAACCCTCAAATCCGAGAGGATTAATTAGGGCTGGAAATTTTCATCCCAATAAAATTACAACCCGAATAGCCCCGACAACCAATATGATCGGTCCGAAATCCTATAGGGTTGACCCAAAAATAATGTGTTACCTTGATTATATGAAATTTTTCTCGTTATTTGATTTTTAACTTCATTTTTTTGCTTATGAAAATTAGTATAATAAGATATTTTTTTTCAAAAATTTGTGAAATGTACTTTATTCAATATTAGAAAGTTATACTCATCATTTCACTTCTATGTATTTTAATCTAATACATAATATAAAATATTTAGATATAAAAATTAAAAACTGATACTCATTTAATAAAAACATTGAATCTTTATATCTATAAGACTTGCATATTAGCTATTATGTAAGTCGATATTAAAATATTACTTATTTATGCGTGTATTAATTTATTATAAATATAATATTGTCAAGATAAATATATTAGTTATTTTAAAAAAAATAAAATTTTGAGCCCAACTAGCCCGAAACCCGAACATTTAGGGTTAGGGTTAAAAAATTCTAACCCGAAAAAATTCTCAACCTGATTAACCAACACTCCGAAATTCGCTGGGTTGGCCCGATTGACATCCCTAATTATATGGGCCGGATTGGAACTTTCCAATACTCCAACCAAACACTACTTACGTATATCCATGCCTCTTAATTTTGATTACCTAACAAATACATGTATTTATCTAACCGTCCGCAAATTTACCATTACCGTTGTGAGTTCTATAGTATTTATAGAAACAATAAAAATTTATGATAAATTTGAAAAGATAACTACAAGATAATGCACTAAAATAGTTAAATTCTTTTTCATTTTGATTTTTTTTTTCTTTTCTTATTTGACTAGTTAATGGCTAACTATTAGACCCTTGAAGGCCGATGCCAAGATGTGTCGAGTCATTGGCACGCCTCAGCACGATGGTGTCAACTTGTTCTTGTTCTAGGCAACTTGGCTGGATCGGAGGACGGAGACCGAGTGTCGTACGTCGGGCACGCACGCTGTCGAGTGGGTGCGCCAGGTGATTTCGGGCGTGCGGGGCACCGAGTGCGTGTGTCGGGCGAGTGCCGTGCGCCGCGCACGCACGTCGGGTGATGCCGAGTGCTGCGCGTCGGGCGTGCGGGGCTTCGGGCACGGGCATCTACCGAGGCAGACTTGCACATGGGCTACGGAAGTGCGAGCACGCTCGCCGAGCAATGGGCGTCTGGGGTGTGCGCACGAATTCCCACCACGACATGTTGTTTGGCGCCGAGTCCACTAGGCGGCCACGCAAGCAATAGTTGGCAGTGCGTCCCAACAAGGCAAAGGGCAGAGATGTGTTCGAGCGGTTGTGCGGCAGTTCATGGGCTAAGGCTAAACCTTGTGGGCGGTTTTGGCTTGCAAGAATCGCCCAAAGCCAAAACCGCCCACGACGTGGGTTGCTCCTGATTTGTTGGTTTGCTTGTCCTGGTGGTTATCCTAGTGATAGGGGATTGTCCATCACATAGATAGGCGATTTTGGGCAGAATCTCACGTTAGAGATTCATGTGTGTAAGCCTATGTCCTTTGTACGAAGTTATGAGTAAATACAAAGGTTGGGAGTGAGTTATCCCGTAAGCTTGTGTGTACTTTTCGTTTATGTTCGTTGTGCATTCTATGATTGTGTTGGCTTGCACGAGTACACGAATACTCACCTAAATCTAAACACGAGAATTGGTGAGAGAGTGTTGGCTGGTTGTTTGTGTGTGAACGGCGCTGCACAAGGCGAAAAATAACCATAATATGACTTGTGACACTAACCATAATATGACTGCATAATATTACTCTTATACTTCAGTTGATTCCAAATAAGTGTTTTTAGTTGTAAGAACTCGAATATCAAGAAAATAAATACTAATTTTATTTTTATGTTTAATTATTACATGAAAAAGATTAAAAGCAAAGAATGATTATAGATAAAATTAATATTCCATTCGTCCCACTACAAGTGAGGCTCTTTTTATTTTGGGTGTCCCGTAAGTGAGATTCTTTTATTTTTGGGTAAAAAAATTTACCCTTCAAATATTTTTTCACTTTTTCACCTACACACAAAATATATTTTTCTTAATTTTCATGCCCAAAAAAATGGATCTCACTTGTGATGGGACGAAGGGAATAATTATTTTTATATTAATTGCGGTCATTGGTAATCTGTGAACAATCGATTATATTTGATGAATGCAGGTTTTTGTTTCCTTAACAAAAAAGAATTGTATAATCACAAAAGTTGAATTTGGATGATTTCAATTTTTTAATAGAAAGATCAATAATAGTTCTTTAATTTCTTTTTATAATAATTAGTATTTGCATTTCGTGCAATACACGAAAAATATTTTTACATTTTTAGATTTATATAAAATTGATACCAACTTAATTATTATATTTATAAATATAATAAAAAATAATGTTAACTAAATATATTTAAATTAAATATTAAAAAAATCACAATAATAAAAATTGATGTTATGAAAGGACCAAAATAAATAAGTTAAAAAATAAAAAATAAATAAAAATTAAATTTATTCAAAAGAACAGATATAAGATATTAAATAAAATCTTTATATAAAAACTTCATTAGTCTTATTAATAATGACCACTTTCATTTTTCGTCTATCTCATTGATAATGACTCATTCCAAAAAATCAAACCACTTTCTCTACTAAAAAATTGTGAGCTCCAACAATTTCTATTACCTTTATCATTTAATCATTATTTTTCTTAGCAAACTTAGACTATCTCTAGTAGTGGCCGACTCAACCATTCAACCATCCAACATTTCCAATATTTAATTAATTTATCTATCTTCCACAATACCAATATTTCATTCAACCCCACCACACCAATATTTTATAGTTTATCAGTGACCACTCCAACCACTCAATCACAATATTTTATATAATTATTTTTTATTACTTGTAATTATATTAAACATAAATTAAAATAACATAAAATTGTAAACTAAGAACACAAATTGCATCAATCTCAATACAAAATATAAATCCAATTCAAAAAGGGCTATAAATTTTATTTAATTTAATAAAGCAAATAAATAAAGAAGAAAACAAATGATAATTAAAAAGAATAAAATAATTAAAATTAATTTAAAAAAAATACTTCATTCGTCCACAAAAAATAGCCATTTTTTGTCATTTTGGGATGTCCGCAAAAATTAGTCAATTTCCAATTTTAGAAAATATCTATCCATGGTAGACTCTATTCTCCACTCATAATATAATTAATTATCATTATAAATACTACTCTCTCCGTCCACGAAAGAACTTCCTAGGAGGAAGTGACACGAGTTTTACGAAAAAAATTGTTGAGTGTATTCAAAGTGAAAAAAAAAAAAGATTGTTGAGTGCATTGTGAGTGGTGAAAAGGTGATAATTAATAGGGCTAATTGCATATAAATTACTAAATTTTCAACAAATTCTCATTTTGCACATGAACTTTAAATCTTTATTAAAAATTACTCAACTATTAAATTATTCTCATTTGCATATTTGCCCATTTTTCATCGTGGTGACATGACATAAATATACTGGTTTGGCATGAATATGCTTGCGTAACATAAATATGATCGTATGGAAAAATAAAATTGACATTGTAATGTATAGTTAGATGGATATGACGTCATTTCAGACCCAAAATTTAGTTGAAAATGAACAAATATGCAAAATGAGAATAAATTAATAGTTGAGTAATTTTAATAAAGATTTTAAAGCTCAAGTGCAAAATGAGAATTTGTTGAAAGTTCAATAATTTATACGTAATTAACCCTAATTAATATTGAGAGTTGTGAAAAAAGTGAAAAGTATTAGTAATTATAAATGGTGGGGTATAGTCCAAAAATAGGTATGAAATTTTTTTGTGGACGTCTCAAAAAGAAAAGATAGGAAGCTCTTTCGTGGACGGATGAAGTACTTTTTAAGTGAGACCATTTATCCACTCACAGAACAATAATTATTTTAATTAAAATCCGTGTTGTTTACCTTTAAAATTATTTTTGGCGCGCCTAGAAAGAACTATTTTTGGTAGACAGAGAGAGTAACTAATAAAAATATCAAAAAAGTAAGGAAAATGCAAATGAATGTGGAGGTTTCCGTCGGCCTTACCGCCTATGGCGATCTACCAAGAAAAAAAAAGAGTGGAATTTTTATTTTATTTTTCTGTAAAATTTTGACGTGGCGGCCGACCACTGTCTCATTTGGGTGCTACTAGGGTCAGTCTTATAGGGTCGGAGGGAGTATAATTTTTATTATATTTTAAATTAAATATTTATATAAAATATATATTATAATTATTTAAATTTCACAATTTTAAAAAAGGAAAAGAAAGACAAAGAAACAAAATAAAAAATATATATTTATACATAAGCCTTTAATTTTTAATATAATTATAAAATTATCATTTAATCTTAAAATTAATTTAAAATTAAAATTTTGACTTTGTAAATGACGAACTCCCATTTTGATGTCAAAAGAAAAACGTGATACTAAAAGATAAGAATCTCAATGATACTGTGTTTTAGGCTATCAAAATTCAATCCACATATTTATACATCTGTTTTTTTACATGTTACTATTCTACTCGAGTTTGGAGTCAGATCATGACATGGTGTGGTTTGAATGGAAACATTAGAAATTTGGAAGATGATAAAGTGTACATGCAGATGCAACGTGGGTAGGGATGGCAATGAGCCGGATCTGTACCGAATCATGTTTGATCCAAATCCAGATCCATAATTTTCCACTTAGATTCAAATTCGGTCCAAATTCATTTAATCCAAAAAAATGAAATCCAGGTCCAGATCCATAAGATCCACAGGATCTCGGGTCCAGACCCGGATCCATTTCATTTTCACTTCTAAAATAAGTTATAAACTAATTAAACATCAAATAAAAATCATAATAATTGTCTAAAGTTTCAACGAAAAAAAAAAAAAAAAAACACTACATCATAATCTACAAAGCCTTCAGCCACGCCATTGGATTTTCTTCCATTTCTTTCGAAGTCTCAGTGGTTTTGTCATCTCCAAATTGAAGCTCAACAAAGCCTTCAGCCACGCCATTAATTGATGTTTGTGAGTAAACCGCTTCAATATTTGAATTTATAGATTGTTTTTCCATTTTTCTACAAAGACAAAAATGATCACCAAAATTGAGTAACAATTAATACTAACATTTTTCACAAACTGACACGAATTCAACAATAATTCAATAAAGGAATTCAAACTGACTCAAATTCAGCAACAATTCAACAAAGGAATTCAACTGACTCGAATTCAACAATAATTACATATTAGCAAAATTGCACAATTGCGAAATTGCAAACTGATTCGGCAATAACGTATAGCTTCTCTAAAGGAATTCAAACAATAATTTAATCTGACATGGAATAATTTTGATGAGGACTGAAATGTGCACCAGCACTGTGCTAAACATAACAGGAATATTTCTAGTTATTATTATTATTGTGGTTATTTCTGATATTTGATACAGGATTGCCCTGACTCTCGGCTTGGCTCAGCTCGGCTCCGCTTTCCAACTCTGATGGTTCAATTTCAAGATATAGATTAGAATAACGGGGCTTGGGCTTGTTTCATGGGGCTAATGGGCTTCAGGGGTCCAATGGGCCCAAGGGCCTTAGGTTTATGTTCATGTTTATAAATAGAGACTTAGTAGTAGGTTAGAGGGGGATCATCTCATTTTTATTCATTCATCTCTTGTAAAATGTAATACTCTCTCGATTATAGTGAAAAATCCCCAACACCCCGTGGACGTAGGTCTTCTCGACCGAACCACGTAAATCCGATGTCGTTTACAACTTTCTAGTTTAGGTGTTGGTTTCTCGTTTGGAGTTACTGTTCATCGAGTACTGTTCATCGAGTACTGTTCAGGCGAGAGAGGGGATTTCCGATTTTCGGAATCGGGGCCATGAAGTCTTCGATTTGAGCTCTTTCCGGGGAGATTCCTCTGAAGGAATATTAAATTGAATTAATACTCGATTGCCCGATGATCGTTTCTTGGATTATTATTAATTCATCATACAACGATTAATTCCTAACATGCTCCTATGAATTTAACAGCTGCACTTAGGTGTTAGGAAATACTTACTTGAGAATCGGATGCACAGATGGTTGACGATCGCGTCGAATGATTCAGACTCCAGCTCTGATCTTCTCGACTGTATCCCGCTCAATCCCCAACGTTGGATGGACAACGAGCTATGGAGATTCCCAAGACAGAAGAGCCTCACACGTTTCTGCGCCTCCTCTCTGCTCTCAAAACCCTAATTTTGATCAGTGTGTTTTCCTGAGAGCTGACAGCTGTATTTAATAGATAATTAAATACGTATGGGGCGCTGCAATCTTTGTGATAGGCGACTTCTGCCCTACTTGGGCTAGGAGACATTGGGCCAGCCCAGGGACCAGATACAAGGAATAAAGATGGGCCTCAAATAAATTAATTTATCTATGGTCAGCCCAGACCATAATTAATTTATAAATATCAGTTCATTCCACTAGAGAACCGATACTGACTTACCCCTTTATTGCCGGTGATGAGTCGGGGCTTGTATTTAGACTTATTAAATCTCCGTATTTAAAATATCCGACATCCATTAATTAATTAGAGCTCTGACAGCTTAAATTAATTAATCTCTTAATAATTCCTTAAGCAGTACCACTCAATCTTTATTATTACGCCTGAACTTAATCAACCTGCAGGGTTTAGCGTAATAAACCTTATTGAGCTCCTTAAGGGGATGTCATTATCCTATACCGGATACGGGTACTAATACAGATAATCAAATATCATATATTAACCGCTATCACCCAAGATACAGAGTACTCGAGTTAGTATATAACTTTCACCCATAGTAAGTCAAAGTGATATACGAGTTAACATATATATCTGAATACTTATTAGTATTAAGATTTATAAGTCACCGAGATCTTGATTCTTCACTTAAGTCAGATAGAAGAATACATCTCAAACTGTGGTCCTATCAATACGTAAAGACGTACCAGTATAGACAAGTAGCCAAGACAAACTACTTCCATCTATACTGCAGCCTAAACCAATAACTTGTCCTAGAGTTATTTCGGCTGTGATCATATTATATCTCTTAAGGTTATTCCAATTATATGGTCTTCTGTGATCTACAACACACCATATAATCTACTTATACAGAGATAAAGAACATACATATGCAATCATGAACACAATCAGATAGGAGATAAGAATAGTGAAAAACAGGAATCATTGTATACAAGCATAAAGTTCTTGCTTTCAGTATACAAATCCAACAATCTCCCACTTATACTAAAGCAAAACTTTTAGTATACAATGTGTCTAAATACTAGCTATTACAAAAACTTCACTTCATCTCTCCCACTTATACTGAAAGTTTTTCTCTAAGTGGGTGGCATCAACCGCAATCCCATCCCTCGAGCATGCTTCTCATAGGTCTTTTGCGGTAAGCTTTTCGTGAAAGGATCAGCTAGGTTCTCCAATGTATCAATCTTTTCTACTAGCACATCTCCTCTGTTTACGATTTCTCGTATGATGTGGTACTTTCTCTCTATGTGTTTTGACGCCTTGTGGCTCCTGGGTTCCTTAGAATTTGCCACTGCACCCGAGTTATCACAATAAATTATGATACTCTTAGGCAAATTAGGGACCACTCCTAGATCCAAGAGGTAGTTCCGGAACCATACAGCCTCCTTAGCAGCTTCCGAAGCAGCTACATACTCGGCTTCCATGGTGGAGTCTGCAATGCACTTCTGCTTTGCACTCCGCCACGATACGGCTCCACCTCCCAAGGTAAACACATAACCAGAGGTAGATCTCTTCTCATCCCGGTCAGCCTGGAAATCCGAATCGGTGTAACCCAAAGGAAATAGACTGTCTGACTGGTAAACTAGCCTATAATCTCGAGTCCGTTTCAGGTACTTGAGAATATGCTTTACCGCAGTCCAGTGTCCTGATCCAGGGTTCGATTGATATCTTGCAACCATGCCAACGACATAGCAAATATCAGGTCTCGTGCAAAGCATCGCATACATGAGGCTACCTACGGCGGAAGCATAGGGTATCTTCCTCATCTCCTCGACCTCACTAGGCGTCTTAGGACACATGTCCTTAGACAGAGGAATGCCATGTCTAAAAGGTAGCAAGCCTTTCTTGGCATTCTGCATGCTAAAACGAGCAATCACAGTATCAATGTAAGACGCTTGAGATAAGCTCAACATCCTTTTCTGGCGATCACGAACGACCTTGATCCCCAGGATGTACGCTGCATCTCCTAAGTCTTTCATTTGAAACTGTTCGGATAACCACTTCTTTATGTCCGATAATAGCTCAACATTGTTGCCAATGAGGAGGATATCATCTACATAAAGTGCAAGGAAAACCACGTCACCATTGGCATCTAAACGGTACACGCAACTTTCGTTCTCACAACGAGTAAATCCATAGGATTTAATGACCTCGTCAAAACGTTTGTTCCATGACCTCGAAGCTTGCTTAAGTCCATAAATGGACTTCTTAAGCTTCCACACAAGATGCTCTTCGCCCTTCTTCACAAACCCTTCAGGTTGCTGCATATAGATGTCCCTTCCTTCTTCAAGGAAACCGTTTAGGAAAGCGGTCTTGACATCCATTTGCCAAATCTCAAGGTTCATGTGGGCTGCTATGGTAAGGAGTATTCGGATAGATTTAAGCATGGCAACCGGCGAAAAGGTCTCATCATAATCTATACCCTGTTCCTGGGTATAACCTTTCGCCACCAGTCTAGCTTTAAAAGCTGCGACTTCGCCATCCGAATCTCTCTTTCTCTTGTATACCCACCTACTACCTATAGCTAGGAAGCCATCTGGTAGTTCGGTCTTCTCGTATACATCCATAGCACCCATGGATTCTATTTCAGAAACCATGGCCTCGTACCAAGAATCTGCATCTTGATCTTTCATCGCTTGTCTATAGTTATCAGGGTCGACATCCTTTTGTTCATCAACAGGGAGTAGATCCGAAGATTCTCCCAAGAACATAAATCGATCGGGTTGAACTACAACCCTCACACTACGACGAAGCGGTGGTGGTACAGTTGTGACAATGGTTTGTGCAGTGTCTTGTGGTGCATTCACTTGCACACTTGGCTGGGGTGATGGAATCGCCTGTCCTTTGCCTTCGATTTCTTGAAGGACAATCTCGGACTTAGACTTGTGATTACTTTCATAATCGTGTTCCAAGAATCGTGCGTTGGTGCTAACAACCACTTTCTGATCCTTCGGATTATAAAAGTAACCACCTTTCGTTTCCTTAGGGTATCCTATAAACAGCATTAGTTCGCATCTCGGCTCCAATTTCCTCGCTTCCTTGTCTAGCACGTATGCAGGACAACCCCATATCTTTATATGATTCAAGCTGGGCTTACGCCCTGACCATAACTCAATAGGAGTTTTAGGAACCGATTTGGACGGTACCCGATTCAGCAAATAAACCGCTGTTTCCAAGGCATATCCCCAAAACGAAATAGACAATGATGCATAGCTCATCATAGATCGTACCATTTCCATAAGAGTCCTGTTTCTTCTCTCTGCTACACCGTTCTGTTGGGGAGTACCCGGTGCAGTCAATTGGGATGTAATCCCAAAATCTGACAAGTATTGCAAGAACTCGTTTCCGAGGTATTCGCCACCGCGATCAGACCGCAATGACTTGATAGATTTACCCGTTCTCTTCTCCACCTCCGCCTTGAATTCTTTGAATTTCTCAAAGCATTCAGACTTGCGTTGAAGTAGGTAAATATACCCATACCTTGAGTAATCGTCAATGAAAGTGACGAAGTACTCATACCCTCCACGAGCTCTAGTGGACATCGGTCCACACAAGTCAGAGTGAATCAATTCTAACACATCCGATGCCCTATTCCCCTTTGCCTTAAAAGGCCTTGCCATCATCTTTCCCTCTATACAGGATTCGCAGGTTCTAAATGGCACAGCTTGAAAGTCTTTCAAGATTCCATTTGATACGAGCCTTTGGATCCTATTTAGATTGATGTGGCCTAATCTTAGGTGCCAAGTATGTGTATATTGTTCATGAGAATAATACTTCCTCTTATTCGGATTTGGAAGAATTTGTGATGTAGATGCAACATGGACAGAGTTATTCATTGGACATGTAATAGTATAGAGAGAGTTGTTCAAAATTCCAGAACAAATAATCTTGTTATCTCTCATGATAGAGACACCCCCATCAAAAGTAACAGAATATCCATTCAAAAACAACTTTGAAACAGAAATTATGTTCCGCCGAAACTCCGGCACATACAAAATATCTCTCAAAACTAAAATGTCATCACCAAAACATAAAGATAAATCTCCAATAGCAACAGCTGCGACCTTCGACGCATTGCCCATGGAGATGGTGATCTCATCACTTGCCAGCTCCCTTGTTGGGTTGAACCCCTGCAAGGTGTAACAAACATAGTCAGTTGCCCCCGTATCCACTACCCACGAATGAGTAGAAAACGAAGCTAAACATGTTTCTGTTACTAAAACTTGTGACGTACCTTGTCCCTTTGCCTTGAGCACTGGACAATCTTTCTTCCAATGCCCAACCTTGCCGCACTTGAAGCACTTTCCCTTGGCTGTCGGCTTGTTCACGCCGCCGCTAGGGCCATCAACCTTGGCTTTACCGCTCCCACTAGCCTCATTGTCATGCTTGCCCTTTGGACCTTTCCACTTCTTTTTCCCGCCTTTCGACGAAGAAGTAGATCCCTTGGCAGCAACAAGGACCTCTTTCCCATTGCGCGTGCCCATGACCCCCTCTGCCGAAACTAGAGCATTCAATAACTCATTAAGAGTGTAGTTGGCCTTGCTCATAACGACATTGAGACGGAAATGCTCAAAAGTTTTGGGGAGAGTATTGAGGATGATATCGACCTTGGCTTCGCCTTCGATACCCCCTCCTAGCAGATCAAGCCTGTCAAACAGATTTGTCATATGCATGACATGATCGTGCACCGAGCTGCCCTCGCTTATTTTACAAGATAAGATTTCTCTCATCAAGTTAAAACGAGCAGACCTCTCGGACTCCCCATAAACCTCGCTGAGGTTCAACATGATGGTCGCTGCGTCATCCATGACCTGATGCTGGAGTTGCAAATTTTGCGACATAGTCATCATAATATAGCACTTGGCCATATTATTCGACTTGTGCCACCTTTTATGCGCCTCACGTTCCGCATCAGTCGACTCATCAGTTAAGGCCGCGGGACGTGGAGTGGTAAGCACAAAACTGTGCTCATCAGCGTCAAGAATATACATAATGTGGCGTTTCCATTCGGTGTAATTTGGACCGGTGAGAGGATTGTTTGCTAGAATGTTAATAATCGGAGACATAGACATATCTGAAAGTAAACAAATAAACATGTAAGAACATGAAAGGCATATAGTTCGTAACAATAATATTGTAACCTTTTGATAAAACAATATTAATGAAACCTCCAACGGCTCAAAGAATCCTATATGCAAGCCACGTTGGGTGGACGTTTACACATGAACTCCTCAACCAGACTATTTACCTAGTCATTTAATTTCCATCCATGTCAACTTAACCTTTCGACAAAGGAAATTAATAGTTGGCACCTTTACTAGACCATATCATCATCAAGAAGGGACTCCTTTGGGAGTTGTACATTGTACTTGATATGATATCTAAGCAATGACCACATTTTAACCTTGAAAATTAAATTCTCGAAATTAGCATACTCACTAGGACCATGCCGCTTTCAATTTAATTTTCTTGGTTATCTTATTTAATTCCATTCTCCAAAGTACTTGTGAAAATTACACAAGTAAGCCACGTTGGGTGGACGTTTACTGCATAACTCCCACTACTTTAATGGTTTAAATATTTTTAATAGAAACCTCTTCTGACAAACTTATGAAAAACAAATATGAAGTAAGCCACGTTGGGTGGACGTTTACTCATATTGCTAATCACTTTGTCTAGAGACCGCATGTGGAGGTCTAAAATAATTTTTAATTACTATAAAAATTATTAAACTGCTTAGTCTTTTTCTTTCAAAAGGTTTGTTATGCTCAAGCACATAAACCTAAACATGCTTCTCTAGAACGCAACATGTAAATCATGCTCGCAGAATTCTAAAACATGCTTAAGAAAACGGCAAACCTACTAACATGCTCGTCTAAGCGCAATTAATAAACAAATATTAACAAGCAAAGACGTGCAAGAAGCAGGTAAAGAGCATAAGGGATTAACAACCACGACATGCAAAGAACAGTAATAAAAGAATTAAAATTCTTCGTGATCCATTCGTGGAAACCCAACATCTATTCTATTACAAAATAAAATAGAAAAACAGGCCCAAAACTGAATAAAAACTTGGCCCGAACACATGGGCCCGTCAAGCTAGGGTTTGGGCCCCCTTGGGTTGAGAAACAATCGGCACCTAGGGTTTGGAACCCTAGGCGCCGCCGCCTCCAGCCAGCAACAGCAGTCCACGGCGGCGGCTGCCCCACCGCCGGTCTCCTCCTTGTTCTCGGCTCCGGCAGCACCAGCCTCGGCAGCACCAGCCTCGGCAGCAGCCTCGGCATCAGCCTCGGCAGCAGCCTCGGCAGCGTGCGCAGCAGCGGCCCAGGCAGACGGCCGAGCAGTGCGGCGCTGGGCGCGCAGCACGCAGCCAGCAGGCACGCGCGCGCACGGCCCGAGCACGCCCAGCCCTCGCCCCGCGCCGACTCCAGCACGCCTCCAGCGCGCGCACAGCAGCAGCAGCAACAGGCCCTCGGCGATCTCGGCGGCAGCTGCTCCAGCGGACGTCAACAGCAGCGGCAGCGCGCCGCCCGCCGGGCGCGCAGCGCGCAGAGCGCGCAGACGCTGCCCCGGGCGCGCACCGCCCCTGCCCGCTGCCTCCAGCCGTTCGCCCAGCCCTAGCCGAGCCCGCCCCGCCATCAGCCCGCGTCCAGGACCAAGGAGCCGCAGCGGCCGCGCGGTCGCCTGCCTGGGCGCGCTGCGCGCGGTGTGCAAGCACCCGCGTGCGCGCTGCCCCTCGGCGCCCGCGGCCCCCCGCTCTCGGTCACACGCGCCTCGTCCTTACACCATCCTCCGTTGTTGATTCGTCGTCATCCTCGTTCCGTTTTTCAATTTTACAGATTTACAACGGAAAAACAAATACAATTGAAATCCTAATCTAACCACGGATTTTCTCGTGGTGAAAAACGATTACAACGTCAAACGACGTATCCCACGAATCAACGAATCACGAAGAACAACAGCAGTTAAAAAACAACGCATATTATTAATCGTACACAAATTAATAATAGAGCCAAGAAATTAATCCTGGGCTCTGATACCAATTGAAGGAATATTAAATTGAATTAATACTCGATTGCCCGATGATCGTTTCTTGGATTATTATTAATTCATCATACAACGATTAATTCCTAACATGCTCCTATGAATTTAACAGCTGCACTTAGGTGTTAGGAAATACTTACTTGAGAATCGGATGCACAGATGGTTGACGATCGCGTCGAATGATTCAGACTCCAGCTCTGATCTTCTCGACTGTATCCCGCTCAATCCCCAACGTTGGATGGACAACGAGCTATGGAGATTCCCAAGACAGAAGAGCCTCACATGTTTCTGCGCCTCCTCTCTGCTCTCAAAACCCTAATTTTGATCAGTGTGTTTTCCTGAGAGCTGACAGCTGTATTTAATAGATAATTAAATACGTATGGGGCGCTGCAATCTTTGTGATAGGCGACTTCTGCCCTACTTGGGCTAGGAGACATTGGGCCAGCCCAGGGACCAGATACAAGGAATAAAGATGGGCCTCAAATAAATTAATTTATCTATGGTCAGCCCAGACCATAATTAATTTATAAATATCAGTTCATTCCACTAGAGAACCGATACTGACTTACCCCTTTATTGCCGGTGATGAGTCGGGGCTTGTATTTAGACTTATTAAATCTTCGTATTTAAAATATCCGACATCCATTAATTAATTAGAGCTCTGACAGCTTAAATTAATTAATCTCTTAATAATTCCTTAAGCAGTACCACTCAATCTTTATTATTACGCCTGAACTTAATCAACCTGCAGGGTTTAGCGTAATAAACCTTATTGAGCTCCTTAAGGGGATGTCATTATCCTATACCGGATACGGGTACTAATACAGATAATCAAATATCATATATTAACCGCTATCACCCAAGATACAGAGTACTCGAGTTAGTATATAACTTTCACCCATAGTAAGTCAAAGTGATATACGAGTTAACATATATATCTGAATACTTATTAGTATTAAGATTTATAAGTCACCGAGATCTTGATTCTTCACTTAAGTCAGATAGAAGAATACATCTCAAACTGTGGTCCTATCAATACGTAAAGACGTACCAGTATAGACAAGTAGCCAAGACAAACTACTTCCATCTATACTGCAGCCTAAACCAATAACTTGTCCTAGAGTTATTTCGGCTGTGATCATATTATATCTCTTAAGGTTATTCCAATTATATGGTCTTCTGTGATCTACAACACACCATATAATCTACTTATACAGAGATAAAGAACATACATATGCAATCATGAACACAATCAGATAGGAGATAAGAATAGTGAAAAACAGGAATCATTGTATACAAGCATAAAGTTCTTGCTTTCAGTATACAAATCCAACATCCTCTTACTTCTTTCGATCCCCAATTTCGGATCAATTATTCTCTCATAGAAATCGCGAAGCCTCAATTTCAATTAAAAAGTTCGTGTTCTCCAACGAGAGATCTCGCCGGAATTTATCAGCCAAGCAATAATCCTAGATCCAGTTCGTCTTCAACGAGGAAAGGGGAAATAAAAATCCATGGTCGAAATCCCTAAATTCAGATCTGGGCCACAGAGCTTTCGCCGTTCGTCCCTCCGCAACCAGCGGATTACCGCTCCTCCGCAACCACGGATTTGTCGCTCCTCTGCAGCTAGGGAATCTCCGCCCTCCTCCGACCGAGCACCGAAGAACCTCTCCACAGATGGCCAAAGATCCGCTGCACGACTAAGCCACTGCCGCTGATCTCGTCATCGTCGAGCGGCGCGATGACCGGGTGTTCAAGCTCTGCAGCGCACCTTTTTCACGTCGGAATCGCGCTGATGTCTGCCGGAATCACGCCGGCGAGGGACCTCCCTCTAGTTCAAGCTGAGAGAGAAAGAATTCGAAAACTGGGCGGAGCCTTATTTGCAGGCTGCTAAGCCATGATTCAGAGACTGTTGTAGAGCACATAAAGCTAAGTTTTCATTTCCACTGCTTGTTTTAATTCCTTAAAATCTTCTAATCGATAAGTTTGTCTATGGGATCCACATATCTGCTTGGGATTTTTTGCATATGGTACTCATGAATTTGTGGAATCAAATTTAGATGTTATTAATAGTGATTTGACTGAAAATGGGTGAATCAGACTATATAATAGCTTTGCCTAATTAGGTATTGTTAATCCATTTTTGTGCTGATGCAGGAGGGATAATGGGGCGAGCTCCAATGATTTTAAGCCCATATGTGATGTTTGAAATGGGGCCAACCTATAATTATCGACATGATTTAGCAAATGATAAATATTATGTGTTTAATATTGTGGAGATTATTCCATGCTAGGGATGGTCTATTTTTAGATTGAGAATTAGTATTGAATCAAGCTTTAAGTGAGTAGATTACTATGATTTGATTTGTGGAAGCCTTTACATTGGAGATCTCATATATAATGTTCTATTGTGAAATCTGGAATTAAACCTTATGATCTCCCCGAGTAAGCTTTACATAAGCATTTATAATATGATTTTTGTCATGAACAAAGGCGTGGCAATAGTTTACACGATCGAAGGTTTGGGTTATCTTTGCAATGAGTTTACGGCCCTATCTCAAAGGGCTCTCATATTATTACTAATATATGTGCTTAAGAATTCTTGTAGCACAGGGAAATTAAATTTGGGAAAGCTTTGAACAAAATATGGGAACCGCCATAACATGAAAACGGTAAACCACTTGTAAGTGGTAATTCAGGTACTTCGCTGAACTTTATCTCGTGGAAGCATGTGAGCATGATGGGGGAGTATTATGCTTGATCACTAGGCAAAATTATGATCTTAGGGTATTTTGTGGGAACATGTAAGCATGATAGGGATTTTGGACATATTCTACTTCTTTACTTGGGCAAAACCATGACTTATATGATCTGTGCTGGGATTTATGCAATAGTAATTATGTCTTGGAAGCTGCACACCTTCTGCATATGTGCCTAGGGCTGGATTATGAATTGACTAAGTACACGAAGCTGCACACCTTTTGCATATGTGCTAGGGCTTGAAATGCAACTTGAATTATGTTACTTGGGAACTGTAGTTATGCTAATTCTCTCACAAGCATCACAAGCATGAGCACCAAACACACACACACTTAACATGTTCATAACAGAGTATTGCACATGTCACCAGAGGGGGGAGTAGGGTGTATACCCGTAGGCCCCAATTTTCAAATTCAAAAACAACTTTTCAGTGGACAGGGAAAAACCAGAGGGAGGGAAGCGCTCGTAAGCCGCGAAAGTTGGTTGCACCCCCCGGGTCCTCCATGCTCCGCGCAGAGGGTTACTATTTAACCGTAAGCCACGAAAGTTGGTTGCACCCCCCGGGTCTTCCATGCTCCGTGCAGGGGGTTACTATTTAACCGTAAGCCACGAAAGTTGGTCACACCCCCCGGGTCTTCCATGCTCCGTGCAGGGTGTTCTTTTAATCGTAAGCCGCGAAAGTTGGTTGCGCCACCCGGGCCCTCCATGCTCCGCGCAGAGGTTGCACTTAATCATAAACCGCGAAAGTTGGTTACACCCCCCGGGTCCTCCATGCTCCGCGCAGAGGTTGCACTTAACCGTAAGCCATGGAAGGTGGTTGCACCCCCCGGGTCTGCCAAGCTCCGTGCAGGGGGTTACTATTTAACCGTAAGCCACGAAAGTTGGTCACACCCCCAGGGTCTTCCATGCTCCGTGCAGGGTGTTCTTTTAATCGTAAGCCGTGAAAGTTGGTTGCGCCACCCGGGCCCTCCATGCTCCGCGCAGAGGTTGCACTTAATCATAAGCCGCGAAAGTTGGTTACACCCCCCGGGTCCTCCATGCTCCGCGCAGAGGTTGCACTTAACCGTAAGCCATGGAAGGTGGTTGCACCCCCCGGGTCTGCCAAGCTCCGTGCAAGGGGTTACTATTTAACCGTAAGCCACGAAAGTTGGTCACACCCCCAGGGTCTTCCATGCTCCGTGCAGGGTGTTCTTTTAATCGTAAGCCGTGAAAGTTGGTTGCGCCACCCGGGCCCTCCATGCTCCGCGCAGAGGTTGCACTTAATCATAAGCCGCGAAAGTTGGTTACACCCCCCGGGTCCTCCATGCTCCGCGCAGAGGTTGCACTTAACCGTAAGCCATGGAAGGTGGTTGTACCCCCCGGGTCTGCCAAGCTCCGTGCAGGGTGTCCTTTTAATCGTAAGCCGCGAAAGTTGGTTGCACCCCCCGGGTCCTCCATGCTCCGCGCAGAGGGTTACTATTTAATCGTAAGCCGCGAAAGTTGGTTGCACCCCCCGGGTCCTCCATGCTCCGCGCAGAGGGTTACTATTTAATCGTAAGCCGCGAAAGTTGGTTGCACCCCCCGGGTCTTCCATGCTCCGCGCAGAGTGCTCAAGCTTGGATGGGAAGCAGCAAAGGAGGGAAGCAGCAAAGGAATGCATACAAAGGAGGGAAGCAGCTGAGGAATACTCCACCGTGATTTCACTGCTCTGCCGTGATTTCACTGCCCTACTGTGATTTCACTGCTCTGCCGTGATTTCACTGCCCTACCGTGATTTCACTACTCTGCAGTGATCCCAATGCTCAGCCACCGTCCGTGATCCCAATGCTCAGCCACCGTCCGTGATCCCAATGCTCAGCCACCGTCCGTGATCCCAATGCTCTGCCGCCGTCCGTGATCCCAATGCTCTGCCGCCGTCCGTGTTCCCAATGCTCTGCCGCCGTCCGTGATTTCAATGCTCTACCGGGATCTCAATCCTTTGTCAGGATTTCAATGCTCTGCCGGGATCTCAACCCTCTGCTGGGATTTCTCTGCTCTGACCGGGCTGCTCTGAGGGACATTTCTCTGCTCTGAAAGGGCATTTCTCTGCTCTGACCGGGCTGCTCTGAGGGACAATTCTCTGCTCTGAGGGACAATTCTCTGCTCTGAAGGACAGTTCTCTGCTCTGAAAGGGCATTTCTCTGCTCTGACCGGGCTGCTCTGAGGGACATTTCTCTGCTCTGAAGGACAGTTCTCTGCTCTGAAAGGGCATTTCTCTGCTCTGACCGGGCTGCTCTGAGGGACAATTCTCTGCTCTGAAGGACAGTTCTCTGCTCTGAAAGGGCATTTCTCTGCTCTGACCGGGCTGCTCTGAGGGATAATTCTCTGCTCTGAAGGAAAGTTCTCTGCTCTGAAAGGGCATTTCTCTGCTCTGACCGGGCTGCTCTGAGGGACAATTCTCTGCTCTGAGGGACAATTCTCTGCTCTGAGGGACATTTCTCTGCTCTGAAAAGACATTTCTCTGCTCTGATCGGGCTGCTCTGAGGGACAGTTCTCTGCTCTGAAGGGGCATTTCTCTGCTCTGACCGGGCTGCTCTGAGGGACAATTCTCTGCTCTGAGGGACAATTCTCTGCTCTGAGGGACATTTCTCTGCTCTGAAAAGACATTTCTCTGCTCTGATCGGGCTGCTCTGAGGGACAGTTCTCTGCTCTGAAAGGGCATTTCTCTGCTCTGACCGGGCTGCTCTGAGGGACAATTCTCTGCTCTGAAGGACAGTTCTCTGCTCTGAAAGGGCATTTCTCTGCTCTGACCGGGCTGCTCTGAGGGATAATTCTCTGCTCTGAGGGACAATTCTCTGCTCTGAGGGACGTTTCTCTGCTCTGAAAAGACATTTCTCTGCTCTGACGGGCATTTCTCTGATCTGATATGCATTTCTCTGTTCTGATCGGGCTGGGGTATTTCTCTGCTCTGACCGGGCTAGCCATTTCTCTGCTCTGATCGGGCTGGGGTATTTCTCTGTTCTACTCTACGGGCTACACTATTTTTGCGCCTCTGCTTTATGGGTTGTTTTGATCTATTCTAATCACTGCTCAGCGAGAAGTAAGCCGCCTCTTGGGCGTGCCAATGTTATCTATTGGTCTTCTCACGCGCTGGATTTTTTACGCGCTCAACAACAGGGTATATTGTTCAGACTCGACAAATATTTATGACGGGTTTTCTCACATGATCAGAGTATCATATTTCTCAACTTCGACACGGGTCTTCCTATGTTATTCGGGTATTCTTGCAACGGTCTTCTGATTTTTCTAACACAAAGCATTCATATTGCTTATCTATGCAAAGTATTCAATATGGGGTATTCTCAGCGCTGGTTTTCTTATGCGCCCAAAGAAATGGAAATTATTTATCTTTGTCAACATTCAACAAATAAGAAGGAAATCTAACTTGGAATTACAATTCCAAAGTCAAGGGAAAAATGCTTATCTTTGCTTTCTTAAAGTATTAAAACTCTTATGTCTTCATGATTTGCAGGGACCAAGGAAAACAGCACAGCGCTGGCTTTAGCGATACTTCGCTGGTTGAACACGAAGAATACCCGGTTCAACCAGACCAGAGGGGGGAGTGGTTGATGAGGACTGAAATGTGCACCAGCACTGTGCTAAACATAACAAGAATATTTCTAGTTATTATTATTATTGTGGTTATTTCTGATATTTGATACAGGATTGCCCTGACTCTCGGCTTGGCTCAGCTCGGCTCCGCTTTCCAACTCTGATGGTTCAATTTCAAGATATAGATTAGAATAACGGGGCTTGGGCTTGTTTCATGGGGCTAATGGGCTTTAGGGGTCCAATGGGCCCAAGGGCCTTAGGTTTATGTTCATGTTTATAAATAGAGACTTAGTAGTAGGTTAGAGGGGGATCATCTCATTTTTATTCATTCATCTCTTGTAAAATGTAATACTCTCTCGATTATAGTGAAAAATCCCCAACACCCCGTGGACGTAGGTCTTCTCGACCGAACCACGTAAATCCGATGTCGTTTACAGCTTTCTAGTTTAGGTGTTGGTTTCTCGTTTTACCAAATTTAATTTAATATCCCAATATGTACTCCAAGTCACCAATAATTTAATCCAACATGGAACAAATAGAATATTTTTAATGAGACTTGGAATCAAATCAATTACGGAATGCAAAACTTTATGCACAAATTTGTTTAACGGAATTAAATCAATCAACAACGTATTATTATTATTATTATTATTATTATTATTATTATTATTATTATTATTATTATTATTATTATTATTTTAATAAATTTACAATATTAAATAAAAAAATTAAAAGACTGTGCCACAAGGGACTCGAACCCAAAACTTTTGGCCTTAGGCATTAACCCCTTACCGTTTGACCAACACACGCACACAAACAACAACATATTATTTAGTTTCACGTTAAGGGGAGCTTGAGAGCTTCAGCGTCAGTGGATTGGAGAGCTTCACGTTGCGGTGGTTGGCGTTACCTTCATGCTGCCGGCGCCGATGGGTTTCCGGGTGGGGGAGCGGCTCAGGCGGTAGACTAGAGATGAGCGGTAGTCGGGCAGTGGACTGGAGTCTGGAGAGGAGCAGCTTGTGGTGGACGAAATAGCAATAGTTAGAAATTCAGAATAACATCAATATTTAGAGTTTGATAGAAATAAAAAATAAAAATAATATATTATATATACTTATACATATCTGGTTCAATGGGTGGGATCTGAGTTTTAAATCTATTACTCTAGATCTGGATCAAGAAATTTAAAGAGTACTCTAGATCCGGTCCAGATCCGCCGGGTCTAATTTTGACAAGGTCCAAATCCGAAAAAAAGGATCCGGATCCGTGAATTTGGACCGGGTCCCGGATCCATTGCCATCCCTAAACGTTGATCAAAGACAGGGAAAAAATTGATATATCGTGTTGCTGTTGCTACTACAGTGTATCACATCTGACTTAAAAGGAATGTAAGAAAATTTCAACAAACAACAAGAGCGGAGGAGGTATTGATACACATTTGTCAAGTTCAAATTGCTATTCGTTATAATAGGAATGATAAATTTAGAAGAATGCTACAAAGTTGAGCTCTAGAGTAGTAGGTGAGATTAATGTTTGTAACATTATTTTTTTTATCACGTAAATGGTAATAAAAATCTTTACTTAAAAAAAAAAAACCGTGATACTAAGAATCTTACTGATATTGTGTTTAGGCTATCAAATTCAACTAGCGTTTCACCCGTGCGATGCACGAGATACGTATTTTGTTGAAATTTCATATATTTAATTTATTTTTCAAAATATACACGAATATTATTAAAATTAAATACTACAAGTTATAAGATAACAAAAAAATTCTTAATTTATTTTAAAATTTATCTATTTACATAAAACTATAAAAGTTCATAGTACGTTTATAAGTAGTCGAGTAAGACATCAAATAAAAGTTATAAAATTGTTATACAATTTATATTAATACTACAAATATATTTTAAGATTAACATTTTAAATTTCTCAAAAAAATATAAAAATAATACTTCCTTCGTCCATGAAAAAATATAACAATTTTGTCATTTTCGTGTCAACCAAAAGTATGACACTCTACTTTTTAGAATATGATTCCACATATTTTTCTTATCTTTTACATTACAAACACCCCTCTTATTTACAAAAAAAGATCACATTAATTAAATCTCAACCACTCATTTCATATAATGGTGGGACCTTTTCTCAAGTGTATAAAAATCACCATCAATTTTTGTGCCAATCAAAAGTGTCATACTTTTGGCGGACGGGAGAGGGGGGTAACATATCAAAAGACAACTGCAACATCTTATTATTATAAATTTTGAAAGATTTCTTTACATACAACATTTGTAGTAGACGAATAAACTACCTTGTCTTTATTACATATCAAAATTTTAGACCTCTTCAGCTTGTAACTCTAAAAACAGCTACATAAAATTGATCATGCCTAAAAATAGGCTTCTTAAAAAATAAACCCACGTGAGAAAGTGATTGACCTTGACTTTTGTCTATAGTCATTGCATAAGAAACTATAATAACAAACTACTGCTGTTGAAACTTGAACGATAGTCTTGGATCAGCTGGTTTCGGTGTCATCTTTGGTATCAGGACTTGATGTTCTGCATCATGGTTCGTGAGAATTTTCCATTCCAAAACATGTATACCGAGTTTTGGGTGCAATGTATAAAGCTGTTGTTTTTGGCTACTGCTTCGGATCCCATTGTCAGTTCTCATCAAGTTTTAGAATCTATTAAACTCATTCAATTGTATGACTACAAATATACCGAAAAACAGATTTAGTCAAATTTTAAAAGAAAATTTTGGTTAAGGAACATCCATAAGTATGTGACTTATCTACATCCTACACAAGCATATCATAAAAATAATTTTATATAAGTCTATAGAAACACAAAATCACAAAGTCTTTACAATGTCACAGACATTGCAATCATGAATTGAAGAAAAAAAGCACCAGATAGTAAATGCATGAGTTTCAACCAGAAAAAAAAGCACCAGATAGTAAATACATGAGTTACAATACTATTGAAGTCAATCATCCAAAAGAATTAAAAACCAGATGAACATTATAGATGGAAATAAAAACTTCAGAAATCATAGATCATATAATCAAAGGTGTGACATCGTTTAAACTCTTAGAGCCAAGTCAGGTATAAATAAAAAAGAAGAGACTCGAACAATTTTAGTGAGCTGGATCGTTTAACGAAATATCTATATTTAACTATTTAGAGTGATTTTAGTACAAACTGAGATGTTAATTTCCACAATAAATTATTTAGTATTGATTATTATGCATAATTAATGGTGGTAGCTTTTGTTAGATATATTGTAACCGCTTTGAAAATTGTAACTGCTTCATATATTAATCAATCTTCTAAATAGTAAAAAGGCGGGAAATTTTTTTAGCCAACGAACCAACTTTTATATATGTATAGATACACATAACTATATATTGCTCAATTAACTGAAATTTACCTCCTTAATAAATTATTTTCTCGCATAGGCTACATAGTAATTACATTAGCCGAACTCGAACTCAATAAAGAATGGGAAAAGTATCAAATAAGCCCCCGTCGTGGTGACCCTTTTCACGTCTGGCCCCCTATAGTCGAAGGGGTATCAACTAAACCCCTTAACTAATTAAAATCGAATAATTTCCCCCCTCTGACCTAACGCCGTTAAGTGTCCGTTAACGTTTGGGTTTAATTGCACCCTCTACTTCAGGGGTGGATCTGTACCTTATTTTATTTTTTTTATAATTTCAACAACCCACCCCCGACATCAACTTAACCGCCCCCCGTACTCATCAGCTCCAACTTACACTTTGTCAGCTCGCACGCGCTCAATCTCTTGATCGTCGAGTGCTTACCGCCGACATGCAGCAGCATCACCAACTCTAGATGTGGACCTGGATCGAATCCTGCTTGGTCCAAATCCATATCCGTATTTTTTTACTTAGGTCAGGATTCGGTCCAAATTCATTAGGTCCAAAAAAATGAGATTCATGTCCAGATCCATTAGATTCACAGGTTCTCGAGTCCTGACTCGAATCCATTCTTTTTTCTCTTTTTCGGGTCAGGACTCGAGAACCTGTGACTCTAATGGATCTGGACATGAATATCATGTTTTTGGACCTAATGGATTTGGACCGGATCCTGACCTAAGTAAAAAAATACGGATATGGATTTGGACCAAGCAGGATTCGATCCAGGTCCACATCTGGAGTTGGTGATGCTGCTGCATGTCGGCGGTAAGCACTCGACGATCAAGAGATTGAGCGCGTGCGAGCTGACAAAGTGTAAGTTGGAGCCGATGAGTACGGGGGGCGGTTAAGTTGATGTCGGAGGTGGGTTACTGAAATTAAAAAAAAAAAAAAAAAGGTGCAGATCCACCCCTGAAGTAGAGGGTGCAATTAAACCCAAACGTTAACGGATACTTAACGGCGTTAGGTCAGAGGGGGGAAATTATTCGATTTTAATTAGTTTAGGGGTTTAGTTGATACCCCTTCGACTATAGGGGGCCAGACGTGAAAAGGGCCACCACGACGGGGGCTTATTTGATACTTTTCCCATAAAGAATACACAAATACTACTGTTTAGTGATTACCTTTTTTTTAAATGAGAATTTCTTTTTAACGAAAATTACAAAAAATTCTAAATATAATCAATCATCTAATGATCTGAAAACATGCGAAAATACAATATTCAAACGCAGGCGGAATTGAACATAAATACCTTTCCCGAAATGAGAATATTTGGGTGCTTTGTCAAACAAATTCTCACTATCACTGATTACTGATTACTGATTACTGATTACAAGTTACAACAATCTTTTTTTTCTTTTTTTTTCTTTTTTTGAAGAGACAAGTTTGCAACAATTATTCCCTTATTTTTTGGGTAAGGAATAGCAAATGCAATTAAATGCATTAGGCCTTTTTAGAAATTACGTTGTTCTTAATAAACCCTCACATCACACTCACGGGTCCCGGCACCCTCACAGTCACAGCTCCGCCGCCCGCCATGGCCACCATCGCCGCCTCTTCCGCTTCCATCAACCAGCCATCCTCCGTCGTTTTATCACACCAGAACTCCCCGCTTCCAAGAGCCCGGCCATTCAGATTCACCACCATTCATCACCCCGCACTCTCTTCTTCTACATCATCGAAAACGCCCATGGCAATTTCCGGTAACACATCCGTTTCCTCCGTCAATTCATCGTATCCGAAAACGCCAACCAGGCCAATCATCGTTATTGATAATTACGACAGCTTCACGTATAATCTCTGCCAAGTCAGTTTATTTTCTCTTTTATTATTTTATAGATTCATGATTCTTAATTACATTGCATAAGATATAATAATGTTTCGATTTTTTTTTTTTTTTTTTAATTTCTTGCTACTCATTTCGTGTTTTGGGCAGTATATTGGAGAGCTAGGTTGTGAATTCGAAGTTTACAGAAATGATGAGCTCACTGCTGATGAGCTTAGAGAGTAAGTTTTTTTTTTCCTCTTCGTTTTTTTGGTGCAATATTTAATCTCCAGCAACCTACATCATTTATTCTAATGAAAAATAAAATAAAATAAAAATTACAGTGTTTGATCATTTTGGGGAAAAATGTGATGACCATTCCAGCTTTGTTGATAGCAGAAGCACAAGTTTTGATTTTGTGGAGTTAGCTAGGTGTTGCTTTTGCTATTTGTTAGATGTTTCCTGCATTGTTACTTGTTACATTAACAGAGCATTTAGATGCGCGTTCGAGTTATGTTCGTTTTCATCGTGTCCTGAGATGTTATCAAGCTAACACTGTCTACTTGCACTCTAGAGAGTAATTGGATTCATAATCAAAACTGAAAAGAAATATTGTTCCATTTTTTTATTGTCATTTTTTTCCCCATCAAATCTTGTTTTGTTTGTGTAAAGTGCATTTAGCTATTTGGTTAGGTTAAATTATTTGTGGATTGCAATGTATGTTAGTCTACTTTATTTGTTTGTTGAAATGAGCCAATTACGTTCTACTAGAGAAAATGCTAATCGATTATGGATGTTGATATAGTTAATAACAGTTTGTTATTTGTTGTTACAGGAAAAATCCAAGAGGTATATTAATATCGCCTGGACCTGGTAAGAATTTTATTTGGCTTAAGTTTCTTCTTTGTTAATATCTTATTATCGTCTAGTTATATCATATAAGTATACTTCACTTAAAAAATTTAGGTACACCGCAAGATTCAGGAATATCATTACAAACGGTGCTGGAGCTTGGACCTACTGTGCCATTGTTTGGTGTGTGCATGGGGTTGCAATGCATTGGGGAAGCTTTTGGAGGTAACTTTGTATTTCCAATATGAAATTGTACGTGTCCATATTCTCCTATGGACTATAAATAGGAAAAATGACTGTAGGTGGTCCTTAAGGGAGAGAAAATTAGATATTTGTTAGCTGGGGTTTTATGAGATAAAATATGTAAGTTTCCTAAGATAACATGTCACATATGTGTTCTCTTGAGCTTGAGTATATGATGATGGATTTCAATGAACACGTGTATAACTCTATTTGATAACTTTAGTAGTTGAGTGATATATCTTTTGTTCGTATATGGATACTTAAAGATATCGATGCTTGACCTTTCTCTTTCTCAAGAACCAACCATTTGTCGGAGAATTTTTTTCAAACAAAACGACTGGTCTGAGAATAAGCCAGGGGCAGGTCGTATCTTCCCATTGGATGATGGTTCCCATTTAAGCCCAATTATTAATTTCCCTTTAATATTCTCGAAGCGAACCTAGCAAATGCTTTTAGTGTTTAGCAACATGTGGTAATATCTTTTAGCTAACATCATATTTGCTGGGTATCCCTTGTTTTCATATGTGCTTCTACAGTTCTACATTTGGTCATACTACTAATACTTGTAGTATTATTTATCTCTCTCTCCTCCTCTCCCTAAATGATACTGTGCTTTGCAGGGAAAATTGTGAGATCTCCTTATGGAGTTGTGCATGGAAAAAGTTCTCCTGTTTACTACAATGAAGGACAGGAAGATGGCTTGTTTGCAGGCTTATCGAAGTACGTCTCTTTTCATGTCTGTCAGACTTTTATAACTAATGAGAAAGATATTCGAAGTTCTTTATTTCTCTGTATAATTAGCAATTGTCATTACTTGTTCTCCCCTGTCAATGGTTTTTCTTATCATTCTTTTCTCAGTTGTGTTATCTTTATGAATCATGTTGAGTTCTGAGTTCTGACAACTGTTTGGTTCATTGGCAGCCCTTTTACTGCTGGTAGGTACCATAGCCTCGTGATTGAACGAGATAGTTTCCCAAGCGATGCCCTCGAGATAACTGCATGGACAGAAGACGGGTTGGTAATGGCTGCTCGTCACAAAGTACACCGTCATCTACAGGTGAGGTGCCGTAAGATTGGTTAAAAGATCCAGATCCAAACTCACCAAAACAGTAGCAAAATTACAAATATGCCATTTGATATGAGCGTGGAATTTTGCTACCGGACATTGCAAACGAGCATGGATTTAATGTTGTTTTATTTTCCGAAAACTGCAGGGCGTTCAGTTCCATCCAGAAAGCATCATATCTACTGAAGGCAAAACTATCGTGCATAATTTTATCAAGCTGATAAAGAGAAAGGAAGCTGAATCGCAGAAGTGGGATTAATCTTCAGTGTAGGATAAATTCTAGTTCTTGGTTATAATTGTCAGTTGTAAAATTTTATACTACATCAATTCAATAAAATTATCGATGGATTTTTCTGAGTTTGTTTTTTTGCAGTAGTTTTTAAATAGTTTGAATATAGCATTCATGTACGCCATTTTTCTGGTAGGTCGAATCATAAATTTATTATATTATACTATGCATAATTTCACTTTTAATTTACAAATTCTCTTGTGATTTTTTTTTACTTAGAGCTAGTGATTCGAACTTTTAAAATCATTATCTGAACTTTACGATTTGTAGCAAATTTGAGCTAGGGCTTTTGAAACCAGGGGCAGAGCTACACTATAGAATGGTGGGGCAATTGCCCCCTCCTCAATTGAGTGCTATTATACTCCCATATATATTCAATGTTACATAAATGTTTAAGTTTGCCCCACTAAAAATTGTGAAAAGTAGGGACAATGTTACATAAATTTTTAAGTTTGCCCCACTTAAAGTTGTGAAAAGTAGGGGCAATGTTACATAAATATTTAAGTTTGCCCCACTAAAAATTGTGAAAAGTAGGGGCAAAAGTTTAAAGGCAAATACTCCATCCGTCCACGAAATGAGTTCTTATTTCCCTTTTTGGTAAGTGTACCCCACACATTTCTTTAATTAATGCACTCAAAAAGTGAGACCCTTAAACTATGTGGCAATATACAAAACTACCCAAATTCTTAGAAGTGTCTACAACTTTTACCCACTTTTTAAAAATCCTTCACTCTATATCCATTTCAATTTTATATTAATATACTTTGGGAAGGACAATCTGAAATGTGTGGTGGGCATGTGTAGATGACATCATTTATTCTCACCTACCTAGCATTAAATTAAAAAATCTACCAACTCATTTGTCTCTTTCATCCACATTCGAAACACATTTGCGTAATTAGGGTTTGAGAGGCTCTCAAAAAAATACCGCCGCTGCATACCGCCGCAAGCTTGCTTGTCGTCGTCTCCCTTCGCCATCTCCGCCTCGACTCTTGCCATTTTCCTGTCGCCTCTCGCCGTCTTCGTGTCGCCTCTCGTCGTCTTCCTCTCGCCTCGCCGTCTCCCTCTCTCCACTAAACTTAGGCTCTCACCGTCTCCATCTCGCCTCTCAACAAACTCAGGCTCTGAACGAACTCAGCCTCTCTCTCGCCGGCTCCGTTTTTCCGGTGGACGGAATCAACAAACTCAGCCTCTCAACAAACTCAGGCTCTGAACGAACTCAACCTCAGCTCTCTACCGGCAAGCTATCAGCTTTCTACCACCTGAAATCTCGTCAGCTTGTCTCTCGCCTCTCTCCATTTCCGTCATGGATGCACCGCAAGAGGTATTTACTGCCAACTCTCAGACGAAGAAGATAATACCGCCGTACTAAATATTAATACCGCCGTAAATAATTGTATTACCGTCGTTGAAAATTGAAAATACCGTCGTGATTTTTGTCTATACAGTCACAATATTTGAGAATATCGATTGATGGTATTTTAAGTTTTTCAGGCGGTATTTTAAACTTTTCCGGCGGTATGTTAAGTTTGTCGATGGTATATTCAGTTTTTCCGGCGGTATTTACTCCATTCGTTTGATATTAGTATTGTTTTATTTGTTTTTTTCGTTGAGAATACCTTGTAACGTGTTCATTAAATATTGTAACGTGTACCTTGAGAATTCCTTGAGAATATTACCTTGTTAGAATTGTTGTATATATGCTTAATAATTATTACAATAAATTATGTTTAATTGAATATCGACTCTCGAGTTAATTGATGATATAAATTGTCTTAAACAACCCTCTTGTATAAATAGTTATATGTTAAAAAAGAGGTCTAGGGGTTCGATGTAAAAATAAGCTAAATAATAATGTACTTACAAACAAAAAAAAAACAACAACTATGATTGGAGAAATTGGCATGTTGGTTTATTAAAAGCTTAACTGATTTGTTTATTAAAAAAAACAACTATGAGCCAATTGATAATCAAAACTTATGAGGGGGTGGGAGATGGGGGGAGGGGGGGGTTATGTAATACCCGGGCTTTTGATGACGTGTTTAATTGCTTAAGTTTGAGTAATTAGGGTATAGATCCCTTGTTTGATTACTTTGTACATAGATGATGAGTTATGAAGTTTTCTTTTCTTTTTTTTTTTAAAAAGATGTTGAGATGTTCTTTTGATAATGTTTGGATGATGTGATGATGGTGCTGCAATGAGCGGAGTCTCCAGGGTTGTTAATAAATAGTTAACCTGTCTAGAATATGTCTTCATACATATGTCTAGCTACTTTCCGCTGCAAGATGTTGTTGATGTTATAGTATGTTATGTCATACTTTGAGTCTTAAGAGAATGGTTGCATATGATGTATAACTTGATTAATGATATTAATTAACTTTTATGCAGTCTTTCATAGACTGTTTTCAATTGAGTATTAATGAATAAAAATGACGAGTTTTATTAAGATGAGTAAGTTTTACGGCTATAAATGACGCCCCTTTTCTTCCCCTTCTTCTTTAACCCCATCCCTAGTCGTGGACCACTCGGCCTAACTATCCCTAGTTAGGGCGGGCTGTGACAGAGTGGTATCAGAGCGAAGGAAAGCTCTGAATTAGAAGTCTTGAGTTTAGTCTAGAATGAGTCACTAGACTAATAGTTATTAACAACCGTGAGCTCAGCGCACCATCACACCAGGCTCAACGAGGTATGTAAAATTTCAAAGTTTATTTGACGTTAAATTTTGAAGAGCGTGATGTTGAGGTTATATGATGAGTTATGATGTTACACTTTAAAGGTGCATAGTTTGAGTTTGAGGATGACAACATGATTAATAATGAGTTATTATGTTGTAAGAGCATATGTTGATGTTACATGATGAATCATGAGAGCGTTTATATCATATGATGTTATATGATTGAGGATGCATAATTATGAGTTATGATGTGATGTATTTGAGATATTTTGTGATGGGAATTGTTTGAGCAGTTGTGATAAGTCACGATGATTTAGATGAAGGAATCTAATGTCATTGTTAAGAGAGATTTTTTTTACTAAGTAGAAGGATGAAATGAGAACTTAGAGCTAAAGCTTGAGAGAATTAGCAATTGCTTTAAGTACTTGTTGGTTTGAGTTATGAGTTTGAGTTATGAGCTTGAGTATAATAGCATGATTAATGATGAGTTATTAGCATGCTGCAATGAGATATTGTACGATATGTTGAGTTGTTTTGTGACGCGAGTTTTGCTAACGCAACCTTAATGGTACTTGAGGAGGTATCATGAGCCATAGTCTTTGGAGATGGCTTTGAGAGAGAATTGTTGAGTTGTCTTACTGAGTCACGATGATTTAGATTAAGGGATCTAATATCATTGTTTAGAGAGATTCTCTACTGAGTAAAGATGGGACGAGATGAGAATTTAGATGTTTTGAGCTTGAGTTTTAAGATAACAGTACTACTTAATAGGAGTTTTGCTAAGTTATGTTTTGTTTATTTCTGTTGCTGGAGCCAAGTAGAGTTAGTTCCTAGAGTCACCTTTAAGTTCTCCTTATAGGTTGGCCAGGACTGTTGGCAATGCACGAAAGTGGACTGTTGTGAGATCGAACTCAGGAAAGATCGGATACGAGGACGAGGCGTACAGTATGTGGTACAGAGATACCCTAGCAGATTTTCAAACACATGTTCATAGACTATGAAAGGATAAAAGCCTTATGGTTTTTACTAGACTGGATGGCATCGTGCACCTAGTCCCCGTGCTACCAATCGAGTGGTAGGATTGAGCAAGGAAGAAAGCCACTCAATATGATGGGACATGTCGTCTTGAGCATTGGACCCACAGGAGATGGGATTTGTTACAGATACCCAGATTTTCTATGCGGATCTACTGACCAGATGCCTGTTTTCTACCAGGGACTCTAGAAGAGTGTAGTAGATATCGAGTCGATCCTTGAGTATCAGTTACCAAAGATGATAAAATGATAAACGATAATGAGGACGAGAAGTAGCCGAGGAGGGCTAGAGTTGATGAGGATGAGAAGAGAAGTCGATGTAGGCTAGAGCTAAGGATGATCTTGAGAGTATGCGCGGTACACCCTCGTTTTTGATTAGTTGCAATTACATTGCGATGTATATAACTTACTTAGGAGATACTGGTACTTGAGATTTTGACATGATGATAGATAAGCATGCGAATTTAGTACCCTACTGATGTTAAATAGATGGATGTTCCTAGTGTGCTAAAGTAGCAACTAGATGAGTTAACTGGTAGCAATTACCGTAGGAGGTCCAGACCGAGACATAGTACTATTAACGGTGTCGATTTAGAAGGGACATTACGATAGATACTATGGTTTTTGTAGGGTTTAAATAACCCCTTTATGTAAGCCCTCTAAAAAGAGGCATTCTACTGATGGATATATTAGGTTGACCAGAGTGGTCTTTTTGTTAGCATTTCGTGAGTGCTTATTGCCTTACAGATGAATGTTAAGGCGACCGTGAGGGTTTTCCTTAAAGTTGAGTTAGTAAATTGAACTTGAGTTTTGAGGATGCTTAGAGCGTTGGTCGAGTTGAGTTTTCCTTTTGTGATTTCAAAAATGCCTCAAAGATGTCATCAAGAGTGTGATGTGAAGGATAGGCGGGATAATACTCCGCCACCACCACCGCAACATGAGAGGAGAGTAAAAAAATATTGAACTTTCGAAACAAGAGTCTAGAACATAGGACCCTGAGTTTAAGCTTTTAGCTTGCTGGTGTGAACTTAAGTTTTGTTATGTATAGTATGTTGAGGGTTTAGAAGACACAGAATTTCCAAGTTCGGGATAGTATATCCCGTGTGACTGGGGAGTGATTATGTTGGACCTGGCCAGTCCGCATGATCCAAATCTCAGTAAACGTGTTTTGGGTTTATAAACCCATGTGTTTCAACTTTCGGTTGAAAAGCCAGATGGGTTCTTACTCTAGGTCATTTTGTTCGACCTGGTAGTTACTTCATTCTACCCTCTGGTCATTCATTTGAGTTT
This sequence comes from Salvia miltiorrhiza, assembly GCF_028751815.1. Classification (NCBI taxonomy): domain Eukaryota; kingdom Viridiplantae; phylum Streptophyta; class Magnoliopsida; order Lamiales; family Lamiaceae; genus Salvia; species Salvia miltiorrhiza. The sequence goes on along the minus strand of NC_080390.1, from coordinate 4,838,419 downwards.
CTTGAACAATTTGTTTTGATGTCGTTCTATGGTTGAACCCTTACAACTTTTGAGTTATCCTAGTAGTTTTTTTTTATGTATAAGACTAGTGAGAGGCACGTTAGAGGACTTTAACACCTGAGCAACTGGCAAACTACACTTGAGAACAATTGAAGACTACTCTTGAGAAGTATGTACAGAGGAGTACAGTAAGCAGCGAGAGGCTGATTATCGAAGTTTGATGCAAGGAAAGAAATCGGTTGTAGAGTATAATCGAGAATTCTGTGAGCTAACACGTTCGCTCATCAGAAGATGGATACTGATGAAGAGATGTCTGAGTTTTAAGTGCCGGTTTAAGGCAGGACTTTAAGGTAGTATGGGCAAGTTATTGGATGCACCAGTTAGAATCCTGTTTAATACAAGAGCCTCGCATTCTTTAATTGGTTGAAGCATGTTACCTTCAAACTCGAACCAAAACAAGCTAGTCCCGAGTTGAGAGTAATCACTCCTGTAGGAAGAGCTACTACAGTTTCTCACATGATTTCTAACTTAGAGCTTGAGTTAGGATCACTAAAGATGAAAGCAAGAACCTTGCACTTAATGCATATGTGGAACGTAGACATTATTCTAAGGATGGAATGGTTAGCAGAGAACTTTGGCCCGATTGATTGTAAGAAGAGACATATAGCTTTCCAACCACCTGGGAAAGAACATACATGTTTTCACGGCATTGATAGAAAGAAGAGAGTTCCAATCATTTCGGCACTTCAGGCGTCGAAATTGGTAAAGAAGAAAGGAGCACAAGCTTACCTAGTTTACTTGAATGATGAAGGAGAATCAAGTAAAAACTTTGAGGATGTAGCAGTGGTAAGGGAATATAGAGATGTATTTCCCAATGTCTTACCAGGATTGCCACCAACAAGACAGTTGGAGTTCACTATCCACCTAGAACCTGGATCAGCACCAGTGTCGAAGGCACCCTATAGAATGGCGCCTAAGGAGCTACGAGAGCTGAAGATTCAGCTACAAGAATTGCTCGAGTTAGGTTTTATTAGACCTAGTGTATCCCCGTGGGGAGCACCAGTCCTTTTTGTCAAAAAGAAGGATGACACGTTGAGAAGGTACAAAAATTATCGAGAACTGAATAAATTGACACTCAAGAACAAATATCCTTTACCGAGGATAGATGACTTGTTTGATCAATTAAGAGGAGCGAGCTTTTTCTCGAAAGTTGACATGAGATCAGATTACCACCAGTTGAAATTTTGACAGAAGAATATACGTAAGACAGCTTTTCAAATGAGGTATGAGCACTATGAGTTCATAGTTATGCCATTCGGTTTGGCGAAGGCACCAATAGTTTTCATGGATCACATGATCGAGTGTTCCATCAATAACCGGATAAATTTGTCCTAGTTTTCATAGATGATATTCTCATCTATTCGAAGAATGAGCAGGAGCGCCAAAACATTTGAGAACGATGTTGGAAACGCTAAGAGTTGAGAAGTTTTTGCCAAATTCACCAAGTGCGAGTTTTGGTTGAACGAAGTAACTTTTCTAGGACATATTATTTCATCCGAATGAATTAAAGTTGACCCTGCCAAGGTACAAGCTGTACATGAGTGGAGATCACCAACTACGCCTAACGAGATTTGCAGCTTTTTAGGTTTAGCAGGATACTATCAGAGGTTTATTAAAGGATTTTCCATGATAGCAAGACCGAGAAAAGAAGTTAAGTACAATTGGAAAGAGGAGTGTAAAGAGAGTTTTTAAGAGCTTAAAGGAAATTGACTACAGCACCAGTGCTGCTAGTCCCGGAAATGGATAAAGAGTATACCATCTACACAGATGCGTCAAAGAATGGGCTAGGATGTGTTTTGATGCAAGAAGGAAGAGTTATAGTCTATGCATCACGACAACTTAGATCCCACGAGATAAATTATCCAATGCATGATTTAGAGCTTGCAGCCGTTGTGCATGCCCAAAAAAAAAAAAAATTGGAGACATCATCTCTACGGAGTTAGATGTGAGATTTTCACGGACCACAAAACTTTGAAATACTTTTTCAAGCATAAGGATATTAACATGAGGCAAATGAGATGGCTCGAATTAGTAAAAGATGTTAACTGCGACATTAACTATCACCCTGGCAAGGCCAATGTAGTAGCCGATGCATTGAGCCGAAAGGTCTCGTCAAAGTTAGGATGTATTCTCACGAGAGAGGATGAGCTTATAAAGGACTTTGACAAGATGAGGATAGAGATGATAAAACCACCAGGGACGATAGCAAGTATTGTTGCGACGATGCCTAGTTTGAGGAAAATGGTGATTGAAGCACAAGGAAAGATGAGACAATGAACAAGTTACGAGAAAGGATAAGAGCAGGAGATCTCAAGAGTTAAAAAAAAAAAAAAAAAAAAAAAATCAGACAATGCTATCTTATTTGAGGGGAGAAGATGCATTCCCCGCGATGACGAACTTAAGAATACGATCATGAGTGAGACTCATAACACGCCTTACACCGCCCACCCAGGAGGCACAAAGATGTATCAGGTTGTAAAAAAATAGATTTTTGTGGGACGGAATGAAATGAGACATAGCTTCGTTTGTAGAGCGATGCTTAGCTTGTCAGCAAGTGAAAGCATTACACCAACGACCCTATGGGAAGTTAAAACCGTTGGAGATTCCCGAGTGGAAATGGGATCACATAGCGATGGATTTTGTGACAGCTTTACCCAAAAGTCAAAGAGGAAATACAGCAATTTGGGTGATTGTAGATCGACTAACAAAATCGGCACATTTCATACCGATCCTAATCGCGTATGGACCAGATAAGTTATCACAATTGTACGTTCGTGAGATTATAAGATTGCATTGAGTACCGGTGTAGATCACCTCAGAAAGAGAAAAAAAAAATTTTACATCACGTTTTTGGATGAGTTACAGAAAGAGTTGGGTACAAGGATGAATTTTAGCATAGCAGGCGATAGAAGATATTATAGGAACTACTATCCTTGATAGAGGAGTAAATCGGGAGAATGTGTTGCCACTAATTGAGTTTGCCTATAAGATGTGAGACAAAGTTTCGAGATAGGAGACAAAGTTTTCTTGAAGGTTTCACCCTCAAAGGGGATGAATAGATTTGGAGTTAAAGGACAGCTTAGACCCAGAGTTATAAGTCCTTACGAGATATAGCAAAAGATAGGTCCAATAGCGTATAGGTTGGCTTTGCCACCTAGCTTTGGAAATGTGCATAACGTGTTTCACGTGTCACAATTGAGAGGATATATATTTTCGACTCAAACCATGTGGTTTACTAAGAAGAAATGATCTTAGAACCAGACTTGAGTTATGAAGAGAGACCTCAGATGATGTTAGATCATAAAATTCGGCAATTGAGTAATAAGTCGATTGCATTGGATAAGGTCCAATGGAGATATGATAGTTAGAAAGAAGTGGAAAGAGAGCTTGAGGATAAGATGTGAGAGAAGTACCCGAAACATTTACAAGAGGTACAAATTTCGGGACGAAATTTATTTTAAGGGGGAAGGTATGTAATACCCGGGCTTTTGATGACGTGTTTAATTGCTTAAGTTTGAGTAATTAGGGTATAGATCCCTTGTTTGATTACTTTGTACATAGATGATGAGTTATGAAGTTTTTTTTTTTTTTTTTTTTTAAAAAGATGTTGAGATGTTCTTTTGATAATGTTTGGATGATGTGATGATGGTGCTGCAATGAGCGGAGTCTCCAGGGTTGTTAATAAATAGTTAACCTGTCTAGAATATGTCTTCATACATATGTCTAGCTACTTTCCGCTGCAAGATGTTGTTGATGTTATAGTATGTTATGTCATACTTTGAGTCTTAAGAGAATGGTTGCATATGATGTATAACTTGATTAATGATATTAATTAACTTTTATGCAGTCTTTCATAGACTGTTTTCAATTGAGTATTAATGAATAAAAATGACGAGTTTTATTAAGATGAGTAAGTTTTACGGCTATAAATGACGCCCCTTTTCTTCCCCTTCTTCTTTAACCCCATCCCTAGTCGTGGACCACTCGGCCTAACTATCCCTAGTTAGGTCAACTTCCAAGTCGGTCACCGATCCCGGATTGCACATCCGCAACATGTGAAGATAGCCTGGTAGCAATCCATAAGATTCTTCGTGTTCGCCGTATATCATCTCCACCGCCATATTATGGGCTCGGATCGCCACACTATAACTGGTTTAAACACCGTACTCTCTCTGCAAATCAACAACAATGGACCTCAGCTTCACTATGTCCCCATCCTCACGCATTTTCTTTGCTATATATGCTCCGATTACACGAGCTGGTACCTTTCTCACTCCAATATTTACGAGGTTGTCAGTGCATGTGTGGGCAGGCCCAAACTTTCGAACCATCCAAAAGTCACCATGCTGAGTAGCTCGCAACAGAAATGGGCACTGAGTCCGATATCTGCATTTGAACGTAATCCTATCCAAGTCCGATCGAGGAATGACAAATTCTGCACGACGTTCCAAATGCCACAACCCCACCGCTAATTTCAGCTCCTCTTTGCTTTCGAAGATAGAACCTTCGCTCAACTCACCGGGATCTGGTATGTTGTCAAGTTTACCTGCAAATAAATTGACTGAAAAATCATTCGGAACCACCGGAACTAGTCAATTGCTCATTTCTGCAGTTTGTTCGAGTCCCAACTCTTCTTCAAGCCTTTGCGGGTTTGTCTGCATTATCATGGACATAAGCTGCCCGATTCCTCCCTCCCGACGAATCCAAGCAATATGCTCATCAAATGTGCCATAATCAACTCGAGCAGACTCACGCTCCTCAGCTTCTTCATCATCCTCATCTTCATCATCATCAGTGTCTGTTGATGGAACATACTCTTCATCATCATTATTATCAGCAAACCAATCAAAACCTCTCATGTGGTTTGAGATGGGCTCCTCGAATGAAGTGGGCTGAGGAGGGTGCTCATAAGTAGATGCACACGGTATCTCGATCGAAGGTCGATAAACTTCTTGCTCCGATTGGGAAGTGCCACCATCATGTGTCACATAAACCTCTGGCTCGACCTCAAAAGCACAAAGTCGAGAAAGTTGGTCATCAGTACTTAAAAGAGATCGGATGATCCTGCCACTTCGAGATCTCGATAGATAGTATAAATTGTAGACGGTACTCAGTGAATTTGCCATCAAGTAGTAATTGATATTTTACCTTAACTCTGAAATGCTTATGTTATTTGTCTGAACATAAGCAAATGTAGCACCTCCACCACAATATAAGACATCATTCCAATATCCTCCATATCTCACAAGGACGTTTTTCCACTCCGTCATCTGTAAATTATGAATAAAATAAATTAAAATACAAACAATATATTCTCCTATAAATTAGCTTATACCACAAATCATTAATCGCTAATTACCAAATTATTTACGAAGAACCCATCAATTAAATCTCTATTCATGAATATGCGGAAATATTAAACTATTACACGATAGTATTTAACAATTATGCGACAGTGTTTATCTACATTCCGAAGGTATTTAACTACGATTCGAAGGTATTTATAAATAATTGAAAGAATGCTTAATTACAACACAATTGCATGGACACTATCATGATAGAAATCGGGCGGTATTAAATGAGTAAGCAATGGTATTTACCATTTCGACGAGGGTATGTACATATTCGACGACGGTATTAATTTATTAATCGAAAGTATGTTCTCCACATGCAAAACTCACCTAATAATATCAACAATGTCTATATACACTAAAATGATAAATATGCAACGACATTACACTATTAGGAGATGATATTAATCAAGTAATCGACGATATTCATCAACATTACGAAGGTATTTATCTCATATGCAAAGGTTGTTAGAATAGAATGAAAGAATACTTAATTAAAAATAAAATTGCATGGGCATTAACATGATAGATATACGACGGTATTTACATTTTTTGACGATGGTATTTAAGATTTTGACGACGGTATGTACATATTATACAACGGTAATATGCTATTACTCCAAGATAAATTTTCCACAAGCAAAATACACCTAATATTAGCAACAATTTCTATGTACACTAGAATGATAAATATGCAACGGTATTAAACCATTACTCAACGGTATTTACGAAATATACTTCAGTATTTAAAATAAAAGTAAGAATTACCTTTAGTTGATAGATATGCGATGAAATTTCTTTTCTTCCAATTCTCCAATGAAATGGCAGCTGAGAACCCCAAAGCTTCCAAGAAGAAGAATTATAACTCAACAAATATGGAGGCCTTTGAGACAACTTGTTTTGAATGTTTGTGTCGTATTTAATTCATCCTTTCAACATATATGGAGGCCTTTGTGTTTAATTTATAGTTAATTTACTCACCCGTGAATGTACTAGGAATCACTTTATGTTGACATGAGTGTACTTGCAAGAACTTTATATTCACGTGAAAGTGAAATTAAAAGGAGCCAGACGTACTTAGAATACCGTTGGAAATAAATTTAATACCGTTGTCGAAAAAAGAAAATACCATCGTCATAATCACTATATCGTCTGAAAATTTGAGAATATCGACCGGCGGTATTATCATTTGTTTCGATGGTATTTTAAGTTTTTTAGACAGTATTTTCTATGGTGTAGAGAATCTTTTGCATCCTTTTAACCTGTAAATATTATTTTTGTATAATATTTACATATGTGCGGTATTTCAAACTCATTTCCTTTGGTGGTATTTTAGGCACAAAAGGTGATGGGAGAATCATAAAAGGACAAAATGATAGAGAATCATAGTACACTCCTTCAACTCATGCGTGAACAATTATTGAAGATTGCTGACAACCATAAATAACCGTGTACATGTGTGATGACAAAATATATTAAAAAATACAAATGGTTAAAAGTTGTAGATGATAGAAAAAGTAGTTAAAAGTTGTAGATAGTTTTACAAAGTTGGGTACTTTTGCAAATGTGTTAATAGGCAAAAGTGCCCCATTCCTTATTCATATTTTGAAAAATGCCCACCCTTATCATGCAAAGCTATCCATGCCCTAAATTATTAAATAACCCTTAAGTGGGTCAACATCTTAAGTAATCATTTCGGCAGTCTTACACTTTCTTACACATTTTTAAGTTCCAATGCATTTTTGTACAATAATTTGTGATGTTGACCGAAATGATTACACATTGATTGCATGCAATAATTTTTTTTACACTGTATATATATATAGTGTTCATATGTTTAAATTGCAAATATTATCGACCAGACACTAATTAACACTTAAACAATATATGAAATTAAATTCAACAAAATAGTAAAAATTAATATAAAGATACAAATAGATAGAATAAAACCTTTTATGTCGATATAGAATCGATCCGGCCGGTGAAATGGCCAGAGAAATGTATCCGACCGGGTACATTTCAGGTAAACAATGACCCGGCCGGATACATTTTTCCTTGAAAATTACCGGCCGGATAGATATTATTTAGGCATAAAATATTCTATTTTATTCAATTTCATAAAAAAAAAATCAAGAAGCTAATAATATATATCCATGCGTATCTATCTTAAATTTTTTATTTTTTTTCCCTTTAATATCTTAATTTCAATACATATATTCTTTGAAATTATTTGTATATATATATATATATATATATATATATATATATATATATATTGTGTTATTCTTGAATGTTGATATATAGTATATAACACTATATATATCGTGTTAATTAATCCATATCTTTAAATTTAAAATTTATATAGTGTTAATAGCCAAAAGTGTTAAATTTCGCCTCATATATATATATATATTCAAAATCCGTCCCAAATAAATGCATGCTTGTTACCCAAAAAAATCATGCATGTTACCAAGTGAATTATGCAAGAACCGATACATAAAGGACAAAAAAATCTTACTAAAAAAATTGATTCTCTTTTGATAGACATAAAGCCGATTGTATCGGCTTCAATCACTTTATTTTCGTCCATATATCTATCTCTATTTAACACTATATTTACCTTCCTTCACTAGGGTTTTTTACTCACCACACATATCGGCTTCTTCACTTTTTTTTACCCACCGAGAGAGTTCAAAATATTGAAGCACGTCGGACTCATCCATGGCATCTTCTTCACAGGTTTTTATTTTTAATTTTCATGAAATTCAATATAATAGAATAATTTATGCTAAAAAACAATCGATCCGGCCGGTGAAGTGGCCGGATAAATCGATCCGGCCGAGTACATTATTTATATGAAACATACGGCCGGATTGATTTTTCCGGGAACTTCACCGGCCGGATCGATCGTTTTTTAGCATAAAATATTCCATTTTAATGAGTTGTATGTTTATATTTATCAGTTAGTAATTTACTGAATTTAATTTAATTATATTTGTTTAAGTAATCATTATTGAATTATTATTGCGAGTTTTGCTGGGTATTACATTGCATTGTTTATGTGGGTTTTGTACAATTTAATAAAATAAATTATTTTATGCCTATTGTGAAACTATCCGGCCGGCACTATGCCCGGAATAATGCGTCCGGCCGGAACAGTTTATTTCTGAAATGTACCCGGCCGGATTCATTTTATCGGACACTTCACCGGCCGGATAGTTTCTCTTTAGGCATAAAATACTTTATTAAATCTATCTGTATGTTTACGTTAATTATTACTATTTTACTGAATTTAATTTAATTATAATTGTTTAATTATTAATTATTGAAAATGTTATTGCTTGGTATTAATTAAATTGCAGTTTTTTAATATATTACTGAATTTAATTAAATTGCTTGGTATTAATTGCAGTTTAATATTTTTTACTGAATTTTTACTGAATTTAATATTAAATTGCTGAATTACTCGAATTTTACTGAATTTAATATTAAATTGCTGAATTTTACTGAATTTAATTGCAGTTTAATATTACTGAATTTTAATATTTTAATACTCCCTCCGTCCCGTTATTAACGGCACGTTTCTTTTCGGCACGGGTATTAAGGAGAGTGTTATTAAGAGAAAAGTTGTAGGGACCACATGTTTAATGTTATTGTTAATTAATGTTAAATATAGTTAATAAAATTTAAATAACTCTCTTCTTCATCAACACCGGCGAGTAATGTTCTGTAAAGGGAGACGAATGAAGTACTTCCCTTCGCCTCGTCTGTCCTCCTCATCTCCGTCCAACAAATGTGTTTCCCCCAAATTCAAGAAATCCAAGAAATTCTGCAACTAATGCCACTAATTTCAGATCTCAACTCAAGCTTGTAGGCCCTGTACTATCGGATCTGGCCAAGGCAGAGAAGCCACCACCGACCCTCCCTTTACAGAACTCCGGCGACAACAGAGGGAAGGCGGTGGAAGAGAGGGAAGGAAGAAAGGCGAGATATGGGTTGTCAAACACAAAATCCAAAAAAATGCACGAAAAATTACACCCAAAGAATTACAAACCCATCTCCAATCACCAAAAATTACACCCAAATGCGGCGAAAAATTACAGATGGGTTTTCAAACACTAAAATTACAAACCCATCTCCAATCACCAAAAAGTGAGGCTCGAAGCATTTTAATAAATTCTCACAAAATTACAAACCCAGATTTTGACTGATTGAATATCAAAACTTACAAACCCAGATTTCCGCCATTTCCGCTGTCGTCGCCGGCGAAGCACATCAAAGCTTGGGTGAGCATCGGGCCCTAATTTTTGGAGGCGGAACCACCAACAGGAAGGAAGGACTCAAATCGCGGAGAAGGCGGCCTTCATAGGGGTAGAGGCGGCGGCGGCGTCACACTCAGACCACCGCCGGGCCGCTGATATGGTTTTCTCGGAGGGGTGGAGGCGCGACGATGGAGCCGCTCAGATCTCGGAGCCGGCGGCGGATGGAGCAAGCGCAGAGGTGTGGAGGCGGTGGAGGGTGGTGGTGGCGCTAGGAGGAGAGACGGCGTCGCCGAGGAGAGGAGGAGAGACGGAGTCGCCGAGGAGAGGAGGAGGAGAGACGGCGAGTGAGAGTAATTGGGAGAGAGAGAGAGAGTGTTAAGAGTGAGAGTATTTTTTTAAAGTGTTTAATTAGGCTTTTAATTAGGATTTTAATTAACATTAATCAATCCCTTATTTTTTCCAAAATAGGAAACGTGCCATCAATAACGGGACAGCCCAAAAAGGAAAACGTGCCATTATTAACGGGACGGAGGGAGTATTACTCAAAGGAAATGTTTTAATATTTTACTGAATTTTACGATTTTACTTGAATTTTACTATTTTACTGAATTACTGAATTTTAATATTATTTAATTTAATTGCTTGGTATTAATTAATTTCGCCTCTTTTTTAATTATGCCTATTTGTATTATTTTTAAATATTTTACTGAATTTAATATGTATTCATTTTGTAAATGAATAGGCGAATGTCCCATATCTTCGTCGCGACACTATAGACCAGACGGAGGTTGCTATCAGCACCTACTATAGGGATTCACATTTTCCGGAGCTGGTTGAAACTTTAAATGTGGTCGGCGAACAGTGCAATTCAGATTTATTGGGAAGATTTAGAGCATCATGTTTTGGGCATTTCACTGATTGGAGGCCCGGCCCGAAGAGCAATAAAGCATTACACCAGATTGTATCGAGGCAGATTGTGTCAGAAGAAAATGAGATGTGCTTCTTTCTGTGCGGAGCACGAGTCAGATTTTCCCCTGTGGACTACACATTAGTGACTGGGCTCAATTTCGGGGGATCGAGGTTCGATGCGACGTTACAGCACGACTGCAGTCGCGTGGAGGCATACCGACGATTCTGCGGTACGCGAAGCATGACCATACAGTCGCTCATCAAACGCGTGTGCGATTTGGATCGTTGAGTGGATGATGAGGATGGGAGCCTGTACCTTCGTGCTGTCCTCGTGTGTGTGGCTCACACCCTTGTTCTTGGGTTGGATACGCGGGTACAGCCGTGGCTTTGGGTTTTGGTGGATGATCTGGCTACATTTGATAGATTCCCCTGGGGCGCGTATTCGTATAAGATGTTATGCCATTATACGCATGAGATAGGAACCGGCGAGAAGTATCACTTCTACGGTCCTTCGTGGGCTTTATATGTCTGGGCATTGGAGCGCGTCCCGGGCTTCGGACACATGGTCGCAGCATCTAGCGGTGATCCGACAGCGCACCCTCGGTGTTTGAGATGGACTTTCAGGGGTAAGCCCCGGCTTCACGGTCTGCGCGATCTATTCGAGGGACAGGTAATCAGTTATTTAAGATTTAGTGTTTCACCGTTACTGGTTTTACTTATGTTCTAATATATTATCTTTGTTGCTTTCTAGGGTGGTGTCCTGCCCCTGGAGCCCGATGGTGACGATCTGTCGAATCACTACTTCATATCAGCGCTGACACCGGGCGAACTCTCGGTGAGCTTCAAGCCCCCCGACAACCCATTAGCTCGGGGTGTCCAATTTCCACAGCAGACCGGAGCCCGTGTTGTGGAGGAGCGCGGGGACGAGGAGGATGTACCTAGTCAACCTCGTATGACTCGCAGTCACAGTGTTCGGGGCCCTGTGAGGGATGCTCGACCCCACGAGCCGGCTCGTCATTCAGTAGATCCGGGCAAGCGCCCAGCGCCGCATACTTCTTCATCGTCGAGCGGATCTCGGTCTGTATCCAGTCCCAGCGAGGGTGAGGTGGACCGTAAGTGGGTGAAGAAGACGATCCGTCAGGAGATTAAGAAGGCCTTCGGCAAATTCGTGGATAAACTGAAGGGCAAGGGTAAAAAGGATAGGTGCAAGAAGAGCAAACATTTCCCAGTGCCCGACTCCCCTGATGATGATGACCAGCGACGGTCCCCTGATGATTACCAGCCACGGTCTCCTCCACAGCGACGGTCTCCTCCACCCAGTGCTTCAGGGCCCGACGCTTCAGGGCCAAGCGTTTCACGTCCCTGCGACAACGACCCCCGCGATGAGGAACCACGCCATCCAGAGACCCAGGCCTACCCATCACGCCCTTCAGATTATGCCCATTCCCGCCCAGCAGAGACCCCGGATTACAACGAGCAGTGGCGGTCCATGAATCAGTCTGTTCAGGGCGACTACACACCGGCAGAGCAGACTTTTGACTGGTCGACCCAGGTCTACCCTCATTGGTCTTCCCCATTCCTGAAGCCGCAGTATAGCACAGAGACCCCGATATTCTTTGCTGAACCGCTCACTTCTATTGCACCACATGAGTGGGGACAGTCCAGTTCGGCAGGGCAGGCTCAGACGGAGGAGCCTGATCCACAGGCAGAGCAGCCACAGGTACTGCTGCTGCAGCACCCAGAGTAGCCGCCGGCAGAGCAGCCGCCAGCAGAGCTCCCGCGTCGCAGTCAGAGGGTGAGGCGTCCGTCTAACTTTCAGAGATCGCCTTGGGTTAATAGCCAAATGCCACGTCCAGTGACACAATAATGCAGTGACCATTATGAGAAGTGGATGGCTAGGTGTCGAGAGGGTAGGCCTGGTGAGATTTATGTCAAGGCAAGTGGTGGTTTGCGGGAGTACGACGACTTCGCGCGGGTGGATAATGTCAGCCAGGAATTCTCGACTGGGGTAAATAATCTATTGATTTTAACATTGTTAAATTACTGTCTACTAACTTATTGATTTTAACTTTGTTGCAGGATATTGACTTGTATTTCTTGTCCTTGAGAAATAGACTTCGAGGTTCCCTGGATTTACTGGATGACGTAGATATGAATAATACAATCATAGTAGACACGGATTGGTTTGTAAGTAAACTTTCATTATTTATATGTTTTCATTGGTGCGGATATAAATTATTAATTACTTATTTGATCTGTAGATATACCTCCAGAAAGAGTGGAACGCTCTATTGGAGAAGTGGCCACGAAGTGAGTTCGGCCCCAAGGAGTTTCATGTATTGACTAGTACAACATGACTGATGATTGTCAGCCTGATATAGACTGGATCTGCCAAGTACGTGGAAAATCACTTAAGGGCCATGAACTTCCTCCTGGTCATATAGGATGGATGGATGCCGCACAGGTTATCAGTTAAACAATTATTGTTACTTGTCATTTGTGCTCTATCGTTGTTTCTTATCAATTCATTGTGGTTTGTCATAGGTTCTCATGCCAGTCATAATTGGCCACCATTTTATCCTATGTCGGATTCGGTTAGGAGAAGCCGTTTGCGAGGTCTATGACCCAGTATTCCACAAGCTAACACCTCGACAACAGGATGCTCGAGTTGGTGATTTATTACCTTTACTGAGATTGTTGCCAGTTGTCCTTCAGGTGTCGAGGTGGTACGACGACACATCCATTGATTCGACAGTGGCAAAGAGCAAGTGGCCACTTATGACGGTAGTGTTTGCTCCAGCGGAGGTTCAGTTTCACCAGCAGAACTCTGTCAGCTGCGGGCCTTTCGTCTGCATGTATGCTGAACGACTGATATCTGGCTCTCCATCCATTGAGTGGGGTAATAGCAACGTGGCGGCATATAGGGCCAAGATTGCTAGATCTATATTTTCGTTGTGTGAAACTTGGAATGCCCGTACCAGACGACTTGGTTTTGCATAGTTTTGTATATTGTTACATTAATGTGTGCTTCTATTTGGTTATTCGTGTAGCATTATTTCCAGTAAATCATTCCAGCTTAGCGAATAATAAGATAATTCAATCAATATCATTAACTATTACAGCACACAAATACATCCCACTACTCCCTGGGCTCAGTCGCCCTGCCAGCGCACGTTCTCTTGCTGTGTCCTTCTTCACGGCAGATGCTGCACTTCTTTGGTTTACGACGCCTGATACTAGAAGACTCATCTGTTTGTGTGCTGCTGCCTTCACCACCACCTCGATGTCTACCTTCTTTTGGGCGCCCCGCTTGACCTTTTACAATCAGAGGTAATACAACCTGCTCAGCGATGTGCTCGGGAACCAACCACTGGCGTCTCGGCGGGAGATTATTAACTTCGCGAGAGTAAGTATCGATAAGAAAGTCATTCGTGTAGTACGAGTCTACATACTCCGCGATCGTATCACCGGCTTCACTATAAAAACAAACAAACTCCGATAGTAATCAATATAACGAACATTAGAACATATTTACATTTCAATGAACCCGACAGTAATCATTTCATGATCGTACCTTATTGCAGCGATTGAATGAGAACAGGGCAGTTGGTCTAGCTGAAATACTCGACATTCGCATTTTTTCTTCTCCAGATCCACCTTGAAGCTTCTGTCAGCAGTTTGCACCTTATACTTCATGCCACTCAGCCTTTGTGCAGTGTATCGACGACTTTTTTGGACTTCAATAGCTACCCTTTTACCAGCCTCAGCAGTCAAGCCTTGCTCGATTTGTTGTGCAGCCCTTAGTCGCTCGCTGAACCATTTCTCAATAACAATTCTGATTGCATCTAACATCGAGCATATAGGAAGTCTTCTTGCCCACAACAATCTGGAATTAAAAGCTTCAGCAGCATTTGATGTCATAAAACTGTAGCGTCGCACAGGCATAGGACACATCGAACGAGCCCACTTCTCCGGCCCAATCCCCATTAGTTTATCGTACGCAGCTCTCTTCATAAACTTCAGGGCGTTCATAGCCCTATTGAAGTCGGACTTCTCGTACGCAAATGCAGCTTGTCGATACACCTCGACCACTGCCTTACCGTAATGCTTTAGGTTATTTTGCAAATGGTAGTAGCATAGGCCGTGGGTTGCATTTGGTAACTCATTCCTGATAGCATTGGCAATGGAGATATGCTGATCAGAGACAATCAAAAGTGGATCGGCTTGGCCATAAACACGTCGAATGCGTGACATGAAATAAGTCCACGATTCATCGTTTTCTTTCGGGCCAACACCATACGCGAGTGGGAACAAACTCTCGTTGTCGTCCTTCGTCACTGCAACAAACAAAATACCCCTATTCTTGCCCTTCAAGTGTGTGCCATCGACGACAATCACTGGCCGTAAGCTGAACATGAAAGGGGTAGCCGAAGCTGCAAGAGCAACAAATAAGTGTTTGAATCGGCCATCATCGTCAACTTCCCACTCCACCCTCGAACTGGGATTGGATTGTCTCAACATGTATAAGTACTTGGGCAGCATCTCGAAGGACTGATCATGTCGACCATAAACCATCTCAGTGGCTCGATTACGGGCTCGCAATGCAACATCGTACTTGATCTGTACGCCAAACTCACGTCGCAGCTCCAGCTGGATGGCCTTCGGCTTCAAGATCTCGCAATCGTCGTGTATCTTCTGTGCTAAATATGCTGCGACGACTTTTGCGGGGACCTTTATTCGCGCTACGCGCCCTAGCTCACCGTCGCATGAGTGCTCATTGGTGAACTTATACACTCCCCAAATGGCTCCATCTTGTGACGATGCATGGAGCTTGAAGGGGCACGTATCTGAATGCTTGCATTTGAAGTAGACTCGTCTGCTGTCTGATTTGCTGACAGAAAATTCCTTGCCCTGCTTCATGTTCCACAGACCGATTGCAACGATCAGATCATCTTTGCTATTGAAATACATATTCTTTGACAACTCCCGAGGCAATAGCTGATAATCTTCAATATCCACAAGTGCCGCTGCGGCGTCCAACGGGATAACCGGAACTAACCAATTAGTTAGTTCATCTGCTCCAGGAACCTGTTCGTCATCATCCTCGTCGATCTGCAAATTCTGCCAACCTGCATATTCAATCCCCGCCCTTCTCACGTTCTCTGGCTCCGACAAGTCTTCAGAGGCGCTTGTATCAGTCTCGGCTTCAGACGATGGAACATAATCTTCATCTACATTACCAGCATCCTCCACAAACTGAGGCTCGTACGTATATTGATCATCAGCTGGACCCCAACAACGATCAGTACTGGTACGGATTTGGCTCATCCCATGAAGGCCAACCCGTTGACTGATCATTACCCCAAGTGACCGACGGTTCAACACTTTGTTGCGCCGGTGAATCTCCGGCTGATAGGTCTAAATAAGCATATCTTTGGATTGCTTCCAATCCGTCCCCACCTTCGAATTGTGCACTGGATTCACCTCCATACCCGAAAGATTGAGGGAGATCAAACGAAGGAACATACACTCCTCCACTGTAATCGTCTTCGACAACATAAATCTCAGGAAAATGTGGCTGGGACGCCAGCAACTGAAGCAAATCATTGTCATCGGCAAGAATATTTTTACTGTATACCCTGCCATTTAATTTCTTCGTCAAATAATACAAGCTGTAATTAGTGCTCAATGAATTCTCCATCATCAGGTAATTTATCATGTACACCGTACTGGCCATTGTGTCTCCGAAAATATGCAAATTCTTAGAAGAGCCGCCGATGTACTCATAACCATTGAAGGCACCTCCATAATTAACCACAAAGTATCTCCCATATTCATTCATCTACAGAAAAAATAATAAATAAATAAATATATGATGTAAATGGAATAAAATGTTAAAATACAACATATAACATGTTAATACACTCGAAAAACATCTATCCGCCCGGGGAAGTATCCGAGGAAATGTGTACGGCCGTGTATTACATGATATATAATTACACACGGCCGGACAAATTTTCAAGGACACTTGTCCGGGCGGATACATAATTTTCGAGCATATTAACATGAGTTATGTAGCAATATATATGTATAGAACTAAAATGCAACTAATAATTACTAATTAATACTTTAAAACATGATAGAATTTGCTCTAATTCACATGTATTTCCTTCAAACGTGGCTTTAAATCATAGTATGCTATAATATGCTAATAATTCACATAAGCATATAGGATCAAACAAAACATTGAAAATAAACAATAACCAACTTAAATTACATTTCAAACGTAAAATGACATACCTTTAAACGTTCGGATGAGAGAATTCACAAATAATAGTTTCACCACTTGGATAATATTAGAATTTCTAATGAGTTTGAGTGTTTTTTCACTTTGAG
Organism: Salvia miltiorrhiza; assembly: GCF_028751815.1. Classification (NCBI taxonomy): domain Eukaryota; kingdom Viridiplantae; phylum Streptophyta; class Magnoliopsida; order Lamiales; family Lamiaceae; genus Salvia; species Salvia miltiorrhiza. The sequence continues at coordinate 4,821,441 of NC_080390.1, read as the reverse complement.
TGTTCGGATGAGAGGATGAGAGAATTCACTCATATATAAACAAAGATTCATTCATTTCACGTGAATTTCAATGAAATTAGAGTGTTTGACATGAATACTTTACTGACAAAGCTATTTCACATCATATTTGTCGTTTATCATCAATTTAAAAAAAAATTATGTCCCTTAATTGAAGGCTAATTAATCGATGGAATATAAATACAAAAAATTAACACAATCCATATTAGCACTCAAAACACACATAAGAACCAAAAAAACATCTATCCGACCGGAACATATATGTGTCCGCCCGAAGAAACCTTATGTCCGGTCGGACACTTTGTTTTTCCGGTCGGACGCTTTTTTTTTTCCAATGTGTGTTTTGAGTGCTAATATCGATTGTGTTAATTTTTAGTATTTTTTTTCCATTGATTAATTAGCCTACGATTTACTTGTAAAACCTTCGATTTTAATTCAAAAATAAATAAATATTATTTTCTCTGTCAGTATTTCACATGTTCCAACACATATTTGACCGATTTCAATGTTTAAATTGATGAATTGATGTTTTTCTTACACTTTAACAACTTTTGTCATAGATGTGTAAGAACTTTTGCGGAAAACAATGCACATCCATCACATTCAAAGGGCATTTTCGGTTCTTCACTTATTTAGGGCATGTAGTGCTTTGCATGATAAGGGTGGGCATTTTTCAAATTATTCATAAGAGAAAGGGCACTTTAAATTTTGCCTCTTTCTTTTTTGGTAGGAGAAACAAATATTTTAAAAGACCGAATGACGGTGGACTGGAACCTGAGACCTCTGGCCTCAGCCATTAACCACACTACCACTATGCCAAAACAGAAAAAACACACACTTGACAGACTATTTTATAAACAAAGAAGGTTGATTAGCCAATACTATCATGTGAAAAGAGTGCACATTTCATCAAAACATTCCAAAATTTTATCTGTGGCGTATATATAGATTGATTAACTATATTGCAAGTTAAAACTCAAAAATAATTTGGTTAGTTATAAATCATGTCACAACTACATGAAAGAACCATACCACATCAGCCAAGACGAAATTTAGCTCCTTGGTGAAATTTTCTCGACGCTTCTCCAGCTCTGCAGCAGTCTAGCATAGAAATACACGTCATAATGGTTTAAAAATCAAGACTTTACAAAAGCCAAACATGCATGTATAAACTATATTTAGAAGAAAAGGCCGCCAACCAATATTGTACATAGGCCACAAGCAGAGAAACTTTATTTTCAAAATAAAATAAAAAAACAGAGCTATGTAGAATAAACAATTGGAAATACTGTCACTTGAAATACTAGCAAAGCATAACTTTCAAGAGCTCACATCAAACAGCAATTTGAAACACCTCAGCGTCCAATCATGGAATTCTATGGAGACGCTGACAAACTTTGAAATGAGAATGGCTAAGTGTGCTCGATTATTTAGTTGATTTATGTGTTATACTTAGTTGCTCACGATTTGTTCATGTATTTTATGTGTTTGTGCATAGTTCTAAGTTCTCAGCAAAAGATGTGATTCTCACTCGATTCCATCCCTAGTGACATGCTGAAAAGAACTTCATTTCATTTCACCGGATTTATCGTCATTACCATCAGATTATCACAAATAAAAATTCTTACAATTGCATATGCTCAATTAACATAAAATGTCACCGGGATCTCCATTTCTGTTGTATACAGTAAACAATAAAAACTCTGACAACAGAAGACCATCGACTTATATCAAATCAGGAACATAAAATTCATCTATTTTTAATCAAAACTAAAAACGAAAAGGCAAAAACTTGTGTGCATCCAGATAAACGATCAGTTAGGGTTCATCAATAACCAATCAGAATTTATTAATCTCCAATTAGGATTTCATTAGGCGGGATGCACCATACATCCGGTGTACTATCTCAAAAACAAAACGGCAAGAACTTTGTGCAACTTAATCCATCTTTACAACCAGAAAAATATCACCAAGATCGGTAGGCCTTCAACACAGGATCCAATATTACTCAGATATATTGAAAAACATTCTTGTCAAATGAAGCATTATATGAAAAAGATGACAAACCTTGGTGAAAATCCCGACGCCGCACTCAATGCCAACTTTGGTCAAGAAAAGATCGTCGGCGAGCAATCTCTCCTTAAACCCTCCAAATCGGAGCAACCAGCCCAGAAAAGGCGACTTCTCGAGCTCGAAAAACCGATGAACAATCGATCCCGGAATCCTCCCTGCTTCAATGGCAGCTGCCAAATCCTTGGGAATGCTATCTAAAGATCTACCGGCCTCGGCCAATGCCATGATCGCCTCAGCCTTGTTTCTCTTCCCTGCATCTCCATCACCACTGTCTCCTCCTCCTCCGCCGCCGCCGCCACCGCCGCTAAGGCCACCGCCGGATTCATCGCCTCCGCCGACGCTGAACAATATAAGATTAAATGAAGGACGGCGAGGGGAGTGGAGAGAGCCAATTAGTTGGAGCGAAGAAGTTGAGGAGAGAGTAACTTTAAGGAATTGGGTAGTCGACGGATAGGCAAGGGACGAGGGAGAGTGGTGGCGGTGGTGGTGGTGCGCATTTGGTGAGGCGATGAATTGAGTTGTGAGGCGTGAAAAAGCGGCGGTGGCCATCTAGGAGGTGGCTGGCTGACCTCGTTTGTCCCTCCTCTCTCTCTCTTGATTGTGTGTGTGAGAGAAAGAGAGAGAGAGATAGGGAAACAGTGGGTGAGGGGTTGACTCGAGAAGACAGAGTATGAGTAAACGAATTTGGAATTTTAAGAAAAATCTACTCCACTCCTATATAGTAATAGTAGTATTTCCTTACATAGATAGTCACATTATAAATGCAGTATAGTACTCCCTCCGTCCCGCGAAGCATGACACGTTTGAGTTCGGCACGGGAATTAAGGAATTGTAGATTAGTATTTTAAGTGTGTAATTAATAAAATATAAAATTGATAAAGTATGAGAGAGAAAGTAATAAAAGTGATAAAGTAGGTGAGAGAATATAATAAAGGTGATAAAGTAGGAGAGAGAATGTAATAATTATTGACAAAAAAGGAAACGTGTCATGCTTCGTGGGACAACCCAAAATGGAAAGTGTGTCATGCTTCGCGGGACGGAGGGAGTATATGTTGTGATGTTAGTGACCCCATTTCATTAGAGGGAAAGGCTGATGATACCCCATGTGTTGCAAACGGTCCACATGATGCTATGCATGTGGAACTTTTTTATTTTTTAAAATTATAATATTCGGTTATCGATTTTTTTTTTAATAAGTTACCCTAATAAATAAAGAAATTTAACGATACCACGACGCTGAACTCGAACTCAAGACCCCATACCTTAGACATAAATCACCTACCGTTAAGCCAACACATACACTTACCCGCTCTATTTTTGCCCCAATACAAAATTGTTAGTTCGCAAATACAGTAATGCATGTTTGGTATCCAAACTTAAAAATAATCACATTAATAAAATTAAGATAAGTGATATAAGGAAATTAAGATTAATTATCTATTTAGATAGAATGCTGAGATAATTGATACTTTTATTTGATAGAAAATATAATTATAGAATAATTACTTAAATTACAATTTTAATTTTACATAAATTTATATAAATAAATTAGAAAAAAAAAAACCCCTTCTTCCAACAAAAGATTCCCCTCACCCTTGGTGGCGATCTGCATTGGAGGTGCACTGGGCTCCAGCATAGTGCAAGTCTAAAATTTTGTCATATATATTAAATATATTTAGCCTAATATCTACATAGCTCAGTCCAATTTTCATAAAAAGATAAATTTTTTAAAAATGTATTTCCTCCGTCCCGCAAATCTTGAGTCAATTCTTTTCGACACGGGAATTAAGAAAATAGTATTTAGTGTGTAAGTGTGGTAGGTGAAAAAAATGAAAAAAGTGAATAAAAAGGAATTTATTTGCCATATAAGGAAATGACTCAAGATTCGTGGGACGGAATGAGTATTTATTTATTCTTGTAGGAGATAAATTAATTGTTTAAAAAATATATAGAGGTAGTTTTTTTATATGCTTTTCAATAAATTTGTTATTGAATTAATAGAAATAGAACAATTATTTATTATAACCGGTGATCAAATTCTAAACCTACGTCCCTTGAGATTAAAAACAAATTGTACGAACTGTTCGAAAATTTCTGCTCAAAAGCTATCGCCCTCAAACCCCATGCAATACTTTCAAATTCAGCCCTCCTATCGACAAATCTTGGATCCGCCCCTGCTAACCCCACTGCCGCCACCACCACCACCAATGGAAGATCCCTCTGGCGGCACTGCAAACTCTCCCAAAGATTAGCCCCACGCACACTACCCAAAAATACTTGTTGGAGAAGAACACCCTCCACCAAAAAAATGATGGGTCAGAAAGTAGTATTAACTTCTTCTTTTTTTGTGAAAGTAAAGTATATTTTTCTTTCTTATTTTTTTCTTTTATAGTGTGTTAGTTTTGAAGTATAAAGAATGAATAGGCTTCATTTACCATTTTATAATTCTTTTGTTTTGATATAATAAAAAATTTGGGCATATTGTATAAAATTTCAGGCAACACATTTTCTCTTTGACAAGGTATAATTTTATACTTAGAAAGTATTGTTATAATTTTATATATACCATATCTTTTATCACATCTTTTATCTCTTTGGTAATAATATAAAAGTGAAATCAATATATTACTATCATTTAAACCTATAAAATATAAAAAGTTTGATCGCTATCTTAAATGATAAGTTTGTATTGTATTATATTATCTATTTGTTTAAAAGATTAAAACACACACAGTCTTAATCTTAGGGGGGGTGTATTCGTTCTGGAATTTGATGGATTTCTATGGATTTTAAAAGTCTGGGTGTATTCATTCAAGACTTTTAAAAGTCTGCAGAAATCTGGGTGTATTCGTTCAAGACTTTTAAAAGTCCATATAAATATGGGTGTATTCGTTGCAGACTTTTTAAAATCCATACAAATCTAGGTGTATTCGTTATTCCATTGACTTAAAATCCGGAATGACTTTCATGGATTTCATCCAAAAAATACACACGACGAAATCCGGCCAAGAACCACGAGAATTGAAATCCATGAAGTTTTAAGCGAGCGATGAGTTCCAGCGCTCGCTGGCTAAGAAGCCAGCGAGCGCTGGAACTCAGCAATCGTTCAATCAAAGGTTGCAGAGAGATAAAAAAGGTGAGTTGTTCACACACACCACCCCGCGCCGTCTCCTCCCTTCGCAACGGCAAGGCGCCGCTGCCTCCCTCAAGTTCTCCGACAACCGCAGCGAAACAGCCGCCGCTCATGGGTCAAGCGGCGCTGCCGCCATCTCATCTCTCTCACTGTTTTCAGGCAACAACGATCGTCGCCGCCGACTCCCTGAGACAGACTGGCGAGCAGCAACAAGCCACAACCACCGCCCTTACTCTCTCTCATTTCCGTCACTCTGTGACGCAACGGTAGTCACCATCGTCCGTATCTCAGACGCCGGTGCTACCTCTGATCTCCCTCATCTCACCCACAAACGACAGCAACCAATGTCGCTTCTCACCGACTCACAGCCGACGGCAGTAGCCCCGCCCCGCCGTCTGCTAGTATATTTTTAATGGTGCACAATTCTTTGCACTTTATTTTATCACCTATTACCTATAATACATTTATAGCTTTTCTTCAAATATTATGACTGGATGATATGGCACATGGTTCTTTTTTTTTTTTTTCAGGTAGTCTGAGATTAAGAAGTGCTTCTGAATACAGCTATCTCAATCAGAGTGAATGTTTGGCGATCCCAATATTGATGATGCTCAGAAGTTTCATAATCTTATGGTAAATGACTGGTCTTGCGCATGAGTTGTATATTTGGTTAACTGCTGCGATTTGTATTGTCCTTACTCATTCGTTTCGCAACCAGCCAACTTGTATCAGAAGAGGTTTGAATCTTTAGTGAGGAAACTGCTGCACTGGTGGGCAAAATAAAAGACCAGATCGAGCATAGTTGCTATAGAAGTTTCTAGTCTTTTCAGTATATTTTTTTATCTGTAATAAAGTTATTAATTCCAGAATATGTTTGATGTAAATGAGGAGGATTTGAGTGTGCATTAATTTCTTCCAGCGAGCGCTCGCTGGAATGGGAGGATTTGAGCGCTCGCTGGAACCCAGCGGTCGCTGAGTCTTTTCTAGCGGGCGCTGGTTTCATGGAATTCAATTCCAAAATTATCCCGTAAAGTCTTCAAAAATCAGTTAAAATCGGGGTGAAATCCAACCACGAATTCTTTGAAAGTCGTCTGGAATCTATGTGAATTCCATGGAATTTAAATTCCATGGACTTTTTAAAGTCTGTGGAAATCCACAACGAATACACCCCCCTTAAGCTATGTACAATGAAAGAAATGTTAGACGTGGAATATGCCGCTTATTTCCTTCAAAAACTAAGAAGATGCCACTTATTAGTGGGAATGAAATGCCTAATTTTGAAAAGCTCCGATTCTGTTTGACCACGACAAAAAACGTTGGTTTTTAATATGATGAAATTTTTTTCACGTAAAAACCATTTGTACGCAACGTTTTTAACACGATGAATAAACGTTTGTACGTCGGTTGTGGTCGAACTCGAACTCGAACTCGACGGTTCAGGTTTCGGGTCGAATCATCAATTTTAAAGATCGAAATGTAATTTTTTTATGAGTGAAATTTTGAAGTAGCCAAAATGAAGCATAAAACACAATTTATGGCCACACATTGAAAAAATACAAAATTTGGCAATTTTTATTGATTTTGACGTTTTTACCCTTAATGAGGCGGACCGGGTAGGACCAGGCACGCGGGTCGCGTGCCGGGTCGGGTTAGGCACTTATGGCACTATTAGTGCCATAAGTGGCAACGGAAATCCAAAATAAAATCAAGTAAAATAGTCATTTTGGCACTTATGGCACTAAATAGTGCCATAAGTGCCAATGGAAATTCAAAATAAAACTAAGTAAAATGGTCATTTTGGCACTTATGGCACTAATAGTGCCATAAGTGCCATACGTGCAGCACAAATACAGAAACAACAACATCATTTAAACCCTAAATGGAACATCTAAACCTTAAATGGATAATTTAAACCCTAAATGGAACATCTAAACCCCAAATGGATAATCTAAACCCTAAATGGAATATCTAAACCCTAGGGGGAAGTGTGCACTTATGGCACTTATGGCACTAATAGTGCCATACGTGCAGCACAAATACAGATCAGATCAGATCTGTCGATGACTGAAATCGAAGGAGGCGGAGATCAGATCTGCTGATGGAGGAGGCGGCGCAACGATCAGATCAGATCCACCGCCGCCGCCTCATTAGATCAGATCCACTGCCGCCGCCGCCTCATCCTCCGCTACCTGACCAGTCCCTCCTCCACTCCGCCGATTTCAGAGGATCGGATCTCCTCCATCGCCGCCGCCTCATCCTTTACTCCGACGAATTCTGCCCAAGCGGCGCGCTGGAGAGAGAGAGAGGGAGGATCTCCTCCATCGCTGCCGCCTCATCCTCTACTCAGACGAATTCTGCCTAAGTAGCGCGCTGAAAAGAGAGAGAGGGAGATGAGAAAGAGAGAGGAGAGAGCGGCAGCCGCTGCCCGCTGAAGAGAGAGAGAGGGAGATGAGAAAGAGAGATGAGAGAGAGAGAATGGTAGAATAGTCATGACATACAAAAAATGGCTAAAATTTATGTTTTTTCAAATGATGGAAAAAATTTGATGTTGTATGTTGAATAGGGCCATCCGGCCCTATTGTTTCTTTTTTTATTTTATATATATATAATATCTAAAATTTTTATTTTTATTTTATCTCTCCATGTATTTTGACCTCAGTCACGTATTGTATTCTTAGTGCACTACATACACACAATGTACGATCTAAATTAATTTGAATGTATATAATATCTAAGGACAAGAGATTTACATGATCCACTATATACAGTGGTGGATCCAGAAATATATATTTAGGGGTGCGAAAAATAATTAGATAAATATAATCATAAAAAATATTTGATACCAACATCTCTCTTAATTAAAATAATCAAACAGTCATTTTAAAATTGATCATTCATGCTACTATTTAGCAACATAAGTCATTTGAGAAAACATTATATTTACACTTGCAATAATAATAAGAAGAATTAACACCAATTTGATGAGTAAACACTAGAGGATAAATTATGTATGTCTACTTGTTCCAACAAGTTTCATTGGAGGGGAACTAACATTGAATAAAAGGGGGTACAAATAACAAAAAATAGAAGTAATTTTTTAATATTTACATATATTAGTATTGTTTAAAAAAAAAATTAGGGGTACAACTGTACCCCCATTGCACCATGTTGGATCCGCCAATGACTATATATATATAGAAGAGATCAATAGAGAATGCTAAAATGTAGAGGGAATTGATAATGAAATGTCGGTTCCGAATAAGTCAATAACTTTTTCGAATAAATCAAGAGATCGCACGAACAGACATTTACGCATGTATTATATATATATATATATATATATATATATGGCGTGGTTCTAGAGAGAACTACATTATTTGTGAGAACGTGAGAACCATCAAATCTAATGCATCTACTGTAAAAATTAATGCATTCGCTGTTAAAATTAGTGCACTCAAAAAAATAAAAATAAAAATTACTCCCTTCAGGATTCGAACCCAGGATCTGCATTCATCCAACAAGATGATGCATCCGCCGTAGATCTTGATGATCGAATGGCTGAAAATGGTTCTCCATTCTTATTTTATTTAATAGTTCTTTCTTGAACCTCTCCCTATATATATATATATATATATATATATATATATATAGGGTTAGGCTAAAATAAGAACTAGAGTTAGGATATAAATTAAGAACCAATCTAAACCAATGGATCTTTGCAAATCAACGGCCAGATCTCCACTCATTTGATTCATATAACTGCCGATTTTTTCACTAATAGGATACAATGGTAATTTCAAGTTTTAAGTAATTATCATGGCCTAAATTAAGGGGATCGTGTATCTCATTTTCTGTTGAAGATTTGATAATCTTTATATCGTCGCCCGCCTCGCGGCTCTCTCGATCTTCGCCGGCGGCGACGAAGCCCTAGTAAACCGCCTAACCCCTGTGTTGAATTGCTTGGGCAGAGTGTACTACATGGGCGGCGCGGGGAAGGGGCAATTCTGCAAATTAGCGAACCAGGTGACCATCGCCTCAACAATGGTGGGACTGTGCGAGGGATTGATCTACGCGCATAAGGCCGGTCTGGATTTAGATAGCTATTTGAGCGCAATTTCGACCGGCGCGGCCGGCTCGAAATCGCTGGATTTGTACGGCGGCAGAATATTGAAGAGGGATTTGGAGGCAGGATTTTACGTGAATCACTTCGTCAAGGATTTGGGGATTTGCTTGAGGGAATGCCAGAACATGGGATTGGAGCTGCCTGGGCTGGCGTTGGTAACTATGAGGATGTTGGTTGCACAAGCAATGATTTCAAGAACTTGTACACGATGAATAAAAAGTTTAACTTCAAATCTTACACATGCCGTGATGAAAAATTCATCGCATGAATATTCACGTTGTTACAATTAATATGTATTAATATTCACGTTGTTATGCAGATTATTCATGCGTACGCATTAAAATATTTGCGCCATACTTATACTCGCAATATGACACATCTGTATAATGTGCTAAGCCAAAATATTCATGCGTAATTACAATATATTCACACACCTTCTCAATATGTTATAGACGATTACAATATATTCACACACCTTCTCAAAGTTTAACTTCAAATCTTACACATGTCGCGATGAAAAATTCATCGCATGAATATTCACGTTGTTACAATTAATATGTATTAATATTCACGTTGTTATGCAGATTATTCATGCGTACGCATTAAAATATTCGCGCCATACTTATACTCGCAATATGACACATCTGTATAATGTGCTAAGCCAAAATATTCATGCGTAATTACAATATATTTGTACACCTAAATATCAAGATACAATTCACGCATTAAAGTTGGGTTAATCAATCAAAATCGAATCTTTAATTTGGTAGGTATCCAGACGCCAAAATCGGAAGAGTTATGATGGTGATATGGAAAGTCAACAGTCAATATCGATTTTACCCCTTCGTCCATTTGAGTGTGAATTAGTTGGCATAATCAATAGAATTATACAATGAATCTTAAATTAAATCACAGCCGTATAATCCACTCAAATCTTCCGTCATTAAAGGTTCTTAATATATATGCTAAGGGTGGTTTGTTGAATAACTGCACCCTATATATATATATATATATATATATATATATATATATATATATATATATATATATATATAGGGGAAGGCTAAAATAAGAACGCTTCTTAAAATATAAATTAGGAACCATTTTCAGCCCTTAGATCATCAAGATCTACGGTTGATTCATCACCTTGTTGGATAAATTCATGGTCCTGAGTTCGAATCCCAAAGGTAGCAAAAAATTATTTTTCGCAATTCATGCCTTTATACAGTTTATTCATGCGTGTTATACATAAAATTCATGCATTTTTGCTAGTTCGTAATTCTTAAAATAAGGGTGGTTTATTGAATAACCGCCCCCTATATATATATATATATATATATATATATATATATATATATTTCTATGAACAAATCAATGTACCGTATGAACAAGCATTTTGACCTAGGTTCGAATCCTGAGGGTGGCAAGATTTTCACTATATTTACTAAATACGCTTGTTCATGAGTTATGTTCGTATGTTCGTAAAATTTATTGATTTATTTGTTATTCTCCATTCTCTCGAAAAATATAATTCTCATTATATATAAATATGCATGGTTCGGTTATAGTGAGATTGCTATTTTTCGTGAGATGTGAGACTAATGAATAAGCCAATATATAGTGATGAATCAGATAGTATATAATGTAGAATAATGATATTAAAAAAATAAGTAAAAGTTTCACTCCCTTCAGGATTCTGTTAAAAGTTGTCTCCACTCCATTAGGACAACATCTGAAACTCAGGGAGTTTCATAAACCACAAAATGAAGAAGAAAGAAAAGAAATGGTGTGCGTGTGTTGGCCAAGCGGTAAGGGTTAATGCCTAAGGCCAAAGGTCTTGGGTTCGTCCCCTGTGGCGCGGTCTTTTATTTCTTTATTTAATATTGTAAATTTATCAAAAATAAAAAATAAAAATGCAAAGAGTCCCATATGCTAATGTTGTGGGCAGCATGATGTATACAATGGTCTGCACTTTGACCAGACTTATCTCATGGGATGAGTGTGATAAGTAGGTATATGGCTGAACCAAGGAAATATCATTGGAAAGCACTCAAGTGAAAGTTCAGATACCTTAAAGGAGCTGTTGAATATGGTATATCGTTCAAGAAAAAACAAGGTTTTGAAGGTAAGCTATTGAAGGGGTATGTTGACTCTGATTTTGCAGCAAACCTAGACATTAGAAAATCTCAAATTGATATTCACTCTTTATGGATCTACCATTAATTGGAGGTCATTACTACAATCAGTGGTAGCTCTTTCCACAACAGAAACAAAATATATGGTAATTACAGAAGCTGCATAAGAAGCCATATGGTTGAGGGGTATGATGTCAGAATTGGGAATTGAACAATATTTTGTAGAGGTTAATTGTGATAATCAGAGTGCAACACACCTTGTGAAACATCAAGTGTTTCATGAAAGATCTAATCATATAGACGTAAGACACCATTTTGTGAGAGATATTGTCAACAAAGGTGAAGTGAAAGTTGTTAAAGTCTCCACATAAGAGAATGTTGCAGATATATTGACTAAGGCATTGCCTAGCTCTAAGTTTAAATATTGTTTGGACCTGGTTAATATGTTGTCATTTGCTTGAGTAAAGTGTAAAGCCCTGTGATGGGGCATTGAGTTGCAAATGAACTGATTTTCTATTGATTGATTGTTTCATGGACGTGGAAGCATTCGTCAATAGGGGTGAGCAGAAATCAAACCGACAGTCAAAACCGAACCGAACCGAACCGTATTGGTGCGGTTCGGTCCCAATTCTATTGGTGGTCGGTTCGGTTCGGTTCCAGAATTCAAGAATTAAAAAATTTTTGTTTGGTGTCGGTTCTGAAGTTTTGGTTCAGTTTTGCACCGAACCGAACCGACTAATATTAATATTTTATTAAATATTTATATTTTATAATATATTTAATTTTAGTTTTAACCTAAACTAAGAAAGAAAGTAAGAAACCCTAAGTCTATCTCCCATTCTACACTCTGCGCCGCTCCTCCCAGCCTCTCATTCTACACTCTGCGCTGCTCCTCCCAGCCTCCCAGATCTGCCCTCTGTCTCCGGCAGTCCGGCGATCGTCGGCGCGTGTGCAGGCGCGAGGCCCGCTGCTGTCCTCGTCCCCTGCCCAGGCGAGTCCGACAGCCCCCTTCCCAAGCGCGACTGCCCGCTGCCGTCCGCCACTCCTCCGCGTCGCCAACAACCAGACTCCCCTTCCTGCGCGGCCTACCCTCACCGTAAGTTTCTCGGCTTCCACTTTGCATTGTTCACGAACCAAAACCGATGGTTTTACCGGTTCGATTTCGGTTCAGTTCCGGACCCTCAATTGGTGCGGTTCGGTTTTGATTTTAACCATCGGTTTGGTTTTTGGTTTTGGATTTTTTGTTTGGTTTTGCACCGAACCGAACCGATGCTCACCCCTATTCGTCAAGGTGGAGATTGTTGATTTATGATGAATATTCCACGTGTACATGGAAGAAGTATTTGACAAATATGCTAAATATCAGGGACTAACTTGCAAGATGGAGAAGTTAGTTATAACTTATAACTGATTTCCTTCTATAGTTTTGATGTGCGTACTTATGCCCGAGTATTTTATGTATAAGTATAGATGCATATCTTGTATAGGAAGCCTGATATATATGTGATAGGAGATTTAGCTGGTGTGAGAAGAGTTCAAACAAGAGAGGAAATATTTGGAGAGATTGCTTTTGTTAGTGCATATTCAAAGTGTAAATCTTGTAGCCTTGCCGTGGACGTAGGCTTGATTAAGTCGAACCACGTAAAATTGCGTGTTTATAGATTGATAAGGGCATTGAGTTTCTTGTGGTGTTTGAGTTGAGTTCGACATCTGCATAACGCATATCTTGTGCTAAAGGCTACGCTTGGTAAACACCCTCCTACCATATACACAACTAGAGATGTTAATGGAATTTGTTTTCTTTTTCTCTTTCTTTATTTATAGTGATATATCATCTCTTCCTATCTCATTAAGCATCTTTTACTTTAGTTTGTTATTTTATTTCTTATGATGATTATGTACGTTACATATATTTTTCGGATTTGGGGAGAAAGAACACGTGTCGAGTGATCCCAAAATTATGTTACGTTCTGAACTGATTCTGTACTGTCTTAGGAACTGGTCATAACTGGGATCTCAGATTCACATCCAAACCCGATCTCTTACTTTTGTTAATGTCAGAGTCGTGCTAGCTAGGGGTATGACCATTGGTCAAACCTTGCCTTTGGGTTTGCCATCCTCCTGTTCCTGTGTAAATGTGGACTACAAGTGTTACCCCACTAAAAAAATGGATTGAGAAAAAAGAAGGATTAGGGTAAAAAAAATATAAAAAATCGTTTGTAAGCCCGAAATAAAAAATAGCCTGAGCTCGACAGTGTTGGCATGATTGACATCTGTATATGCAACTATACATTTGTAGCTAAGGAATAATATGTATACAAGAAAAGAAAGGAAAAAGGAAATCTCATTTTGGGAGTGAGCTAACCTTGGCACGTGTTTTTCTAGTTTGAGTCCAATTGGGGCTCGTTTGGTACGCATGTTTTTTTTAGTTTGAGTCCAATTAAGACTCTTGTGGTACGTAGTATGGGATAAGGTGTGATATGTTTGAAAATTACCTGCAAATGATAATATATTTTTTTTCTTCACTGTATATATAAAACAATACATTATCCAACGACAATATAATGTCCAAATCCCTTGTTATATACAACGCAATCACGTGTAAATTCATATCGATTTGAGATTGCTCTTATATCATATTAGAATTCGATTTATCTTCTGCTTTGAAGGGAAAAACCTTAATATATTCATGTTTACCAAAGTGATCTTAATAAGGAAGAGACATACCAGAGGAGGGAGAAAAAACAAAGGGGCGGTGAATTCAGTTGGCCAATGACCGTCGTGGGCCTGGACTGTGGAAATGTAGCCAATGACGCGACGGAGCTTGGTGATGGTTGCTTCAGCCTTCTGCTCCTTCTTTCAATATTACGGCACCAGTTGGAAGCAGAGAAGAGTGATTCTCCTTATTGTTTAATAAAGAAAAAAAATCTCAAATAGTATCACTTTGAATTGACAGAAATCAGCATCCTTATTCAATAATTGCATAAATTTCTTATACTTTTCTTACATAATTGTATTTGTGTAAGAAAAGTGTAAGACTTTACACAAAAATAATGTAAATCTATCAACATTCAAGATCAATTTAGACATTTCACTTTAATTTGGGCATGTGATCATTTTATTATTATTATTATTATTATTATTATTATTATTATTATTATTATTATTATTATAAAAGTGGACAATTTTAATTCGAAGTTATAAGTATGGACATTTTTACCTATTAAAACTTTTTTATTGTAATTTTTTCTAGTGTCAATATATGAATCTAGCCTATTTCATATTGTAAAATTAAAATCTAGCCTATGAAATAAAAACATAAAAATATGGCCAGTTTTTGTGTAAAAGTACAAAATTACCCCCCACTTAAAAATTTAAAAAAATGGCCACTCATTTATTTCTTTCTCTTCACCTCTCTCTCTCTCTCTCCCTCTTCCTCTCCTTCTCGTCTGTCGCAGCCGCACAGTCGCCGCCGACCACCACCGCTGCACTGCTGTTCTCGTCCTCGCCGCCGCTGCACAGTCGCCGGCCACCGCCTCCGCCGCACAGCGAGCCACCACCACAGAGAAATCACAGAGAAACGGAGCTCAGGGATTGTTGCGATTGTTGCCGCCTTGGGTGGATGTTGCAGATCTAGGGTTCCAGACATCCAGGTGTGGTAGATCTAGGGTTCCAGGCGGCTTGGGGCTTGAAATTCGAAGCGCCGCCGCCTCGGCCCGTCGCCTCCGCCATCTCCTGCTTCGTCCCCTGCCGCGAAGCGCCGCCGCCCCCGGCCTCGTCGCCTCTGCCATCTTCTACTTCGCTGCGTTTAGGGCTTGCGAGGAGGCGGTGGTGGTGCTGCGTCAGATCCCGGTCTCCGACGACGACGAGCAGATCTTGCAGCTGTTGATGAGCTCCGGGGAAATGGATCTCAGCGTCGCTGTGAATTCACGTCCGATTCACGTCCGGGGAAATGGATCTCAGCTCCGGGGAAATGGATCTCAGCGGCGGGTTTGGATCTACCGGAGTTTGAGTGTTTCACGTCTTTGCCAAGCTTGGCTTTTGGGTTTTCTGACTTGGTTCAGTCGTTTTGTCGAACACATTTGTGGATTGGTACATTTGTGACTATGTATTTTGTTGACATTCCTTTCTATTTAATTGATGTTGTGGAGGAATTAGATTACCGTGAATAACTCAATAAACATTTCAAAATTAATTTACAAAGAGATAAACATTTCAGATCCTGCAGCTGTTGAGTTGTTGTATTTTGGTGTTGTACAACAATTTTTTTAATGTTCTTAAATTCACAACCAAATTTATGAATTCACAATTTAATGTTCTTGAATTCACGACCACATTTATGAATTCACAACTAGATTTAAGAATACATTTATGAATTCACAACTAGATTTAAGAATTCACAACCAAGTCGATGAATTCACAACTAGCTCGATGAATTCACAACTTAATATTCTTAAATTTACAACCAAATCTATAAATTCACAATCAAAATAAATTACAGTTTTAATTATGAATTCAAACTTTAAAAACTCAAATTCACAACTACTTGAATTCACAACCAAAATAAATTCTAGTTGTGAATTAAATTCAGGTTGTGAATTCGACTGATTGTGAATTCACAACCAACATAAATCTGGTTGTGAATTAAATTTTGGTTGTGAATTCGTTTGGTTGTGAATTCACAACCAAAAAATTCTAGTTGTGAATTAAATTTTGGCTGTGAATTCGACTAGTTGTGAATTCACAAACAAAAAATTATGGTTGTGAATTCGACTGGTTGTGAATTCTCAATTCACAACCAGTGTGAATTCACAACCAAAAAATTTTGGTTGTGAATTCACACTGGTTGTGAATTGCGGGATTTTTTAAAGGGGTGGTGTAAAGTGACCATTTTTTTAATTTTTAATGTGGAAGGGTATTTTGGTAACAGTGGCCATTTTTTTATGTTTTTATTTCATAGGCTAGATTTTAATTTTACAATATGAAAGTGGCCATTTTCAAAATCCACTCTTTTTTCTATTGTCCAATTAATATATTTTTTTGAGAAGCCAATTAATATATTATTAAATTTTTATTTCTTAAATATATTATAGGTGTTAGTTATACATGTATATAAATGATCACGAATGTTCAGTAAATGTGTTAAAATTTCAATAAATGTAAATAAAATTATTAAAATATTAATATTAGTAAAAGTTATGATTATATATGAACTTTTAATATATTTATTTGTTTATCTATTCATTCTTTCACAAATATTTAGTCAGCAAGTGTAAGAAAGATTTTAAACATTTAAAATTGATCAAACCATTACCATAATTGTGTACCGTTTTGATCCCATTAAATTGATTATTATAACATAATCATAATACTATAATTTAAAAATAAAATATATTTTTCGAAAAAAATGGCAAAAAAAACCGAAATTTAGGTAAAATAAAAATGTAAATAAAATATATTTAGGAAAAGATTAAAAGTAGTTAAGAAATTTAAGGAAATAATATTTTAAAAGAAAAATAAAAAAATGATAAAAAAAAATAAAAAAAAAACAATTTAAAAATAAAAAATATTTTTCGAAAAAAAAATGGCAAAAAAAAAAACGAAATTTACAGAAAATAAAATGTAAATAAAATATATTTAGGAAAAGATTAAAAGTAGTTGAGAAATTTAAGGAAAAGATATTTTAGTAAAACCATAAATTAGCAAAAAATCGGCTCAATCAAAAAATCTTAAAAAAGCCGGTTTTTCATGCAGTGTCCGAAAATCTTTATTGTAATAATTTTTATATATTGGGACGGCCTTTCTGTCACATCAGATGTCTAATATTTACAATATTTATAATGCAACGAAAACGCCATAATTTTATTTATTTATTTTTAATTATCTCCAAAGTAGTTAAGCACCGCAAATTCGTACCTTTGTTTTATGCTCCATAAAAAAACTGAAAAAGAAAAAGTAAAATTTGCGAGGAATAATATTTGTGGAGGTGAAGTTGGAGGTGGCATTGAGATGGACAGCCTTATCACCACAATTCCATTTGGATATCCCAATCAATGAATCAATCAAATCTTATATAGTCCACAAATACTCTCCTCTCCTCCAAAAATGGCGTCCACCACTCTCACTCTCACCCCTCCGCCGCATCTCCAAGACCTCCACCGCTCCTGCCCCGCCTCCCCTTCCCTCTCTTTCCGAAAACCCACCAAAGAAAACCTTATCTTTTCCGCTGCCGCCCAAAGCTTATCCCTCTCCCCCTTACTTCTCCAGTGCCATAGGGTGTGTGACAATGCCCGCTTCTCTAAATCATTCGTCGTCGCCGCCGTCGCTACTGAAGACGAGGTGGCCGAAGAACAGCAGCAAGAAGAAGGCGGCGCTGCTGTTGCGGTTGCGACCAAGCCCAAGAAAGGCAAGGCTGCGTTGCCTTTGAAGAGGGACAGAGTATGTATGCCAGAAAGGGATTTTTCCTGTTTTATTTTTACCTAGAATTTGATGAATGGGATTATATAATCTTGTATGCTGCTGTTGTTAGAAGCATTAGGCAATTCATTGTGATCACTGAGTGTGTGAAATGGGGAAACTGTGATTTTGTTAAGTCTAGTTATGTAAAACTGCTGCAGTATGTGCTTTGTTGATTATTTTGTGCATGTGTGTGCAACAATATAGTGAAATGACCAAACTTGCTCATGCATGTTGACAGAGGTTTTCATCTGGTGCAGTTAGGGAGCATTTACTTTTCATGATTGATAAGATAGGATATATGATTTTGTATTTTTATCCTAGGATACCTCCAATCCCACCATTTCAATGAGATATAGCATACCTCAAATGATTGAAATTATCAAGGGTCTTGGGATATCCCAAAGTTTCAACCCATCTTAATAAACAATGGATTAGCCTATACTATTTTAATCTATCTAGGTTAATCCTCGAAAGTAATCGCCCCCCTTAAAGCATAAAAACAATGTATTTGCAATGTTATTAGAAGAATTTCTTATTTAGTCATTTGTCTGAGAAGAAGTAGCAGTTCATCTCCAACTTGATGCTCTTACAGTTTGGTAGTTGATGAATTGTCCAATTTGGGAACTACATATATTTCATCAATGCTAGAATTTACTTACGAGTTTCTGGATCCTTATCTTCCCCCTCAGTTTTCATTTTTCAAGAACTCTGAAGTTTTGGTTGCAATTGACAGACAAGGTCGAAGAGGTTTTTGGAAATTCAAAAATTGAGAGAAATCAAACAGGAGTATGACATAAAAACAGCGATATCATTGGTCAAGCAAACAGCAAGCACAAAGTTTGTTGAAACAGTCGAAGCTCATTTCCGCCTAAATATTGATCCCAAGTATAATGATCAACAGCTGAGGGCAACTGTAAGCTTTCTAAATATTGTTTGTTCAATCAAAAGTGAGTTTTGAACTCTTGCCAATTGATAATGGCTGATGCAATGTTTTCATAACTGAAATACTTTTATAGGTAAATCTGCCAAAGGGAACTGGTCAGACTGTTAAAGTTGCTGTTCTTACACAAGGTAAATTGCATATTTGTTTCTATTGATGAACTCTGATGCATTTCAGTATGAGAGAATCACATGAATAAATTAAAATGTAGGGTAGTAGGTTTTCTAGTTTATAAAGTGGAAAATTGTATTCCGCCTTAGCAAACTCTTGTTAAGCTTCATGTCGACTTAGCTACTAACAACAGTCATTATGAAATCATATATCTTGTGTACAGTGCCAGATGTCCCTGATATGTTCCATTTCTCTTAATTGACCTGGTTTATCATCTCGTTAGCCTCACTTGCCCAGTTGGTTTTCTCTTGCAGGTGAAAAGTTTGATGAGGCAAAAAATGCGGGAGCTGATATCGTTGGTGGAGAGGACTTGATAGCACAGATTAAAGGAGGATTCATGGATTTCGATAAACTGATTGCAACACCAGATATGATGCCTAAGGTCCTGATATATATCCCTATTAAGTTGCTCTTATATACCCCGGTTATAATTTAAGAACTCTGATCTTTATGTCGAGAAAACAATCATTTAGTGATTTGTAGTTAATGTTTGTGAACAAGCTTTATCCTAACACTAAGTGTTTTCCTAGTATTATTGATACAATTGAATCCCTGGAGAAAGATTGATTATGGTAATTGCACGACTGGGCACTGGCTATGGTTGTTCTTTACTTTCCAGTCTCTCTTGCGCATGCGCTTTAAAACCATGAGAGTTTTTCTTTTTCTTCTTGATGCATTGACATATACTATTCTCCATCATTAGGTTGCGAGCCTAGGAAAGCTTCTAGGACCACGAGGGCTGATGCCAAATCCCAAAGCTGGTACAGTGACTACAAACATACCACAGGTACTCTCCAATACTCGACTTATTTTATTATTGCAAACAACTTAATTCAAGAAACTATACTAACACTGGACATATTACCTATTATTGTGGTTCATGGTGTTGAAGAACACATGATTACTATCTTGCACTGATGAATTTCTATCAATCGGCTCTTTTGAATGTTTTCTACAACATAAATGTTGTTGCAGGCAATAGAGGAATTCAAGAAAGGAAAAGTTGAATATCGAGCAGATAAAACTGGGATCGTCCACTTACCTTTCGGAAAGGCAGATTTTTCAGAGGAAGATCTCATTGTAAACTTTCTCGCTGCCGTGGTAAGTGATCTTTGCTTAGCTGTGTTTTGTTGTCGTGGTGCATGCTAGAGGCAATCGAGTAATTGCCATGAAAACTTGCAGAAATCAGTAGAGGCGAACAAGCCGTCAGGGGCAAAAGGTGTGTACTGGAAAAGTGCTCATGTATGCTCGTCGATGGGGCCGTCGATTCGGTTAAACATTAGAGATATGCTCGAGTACAAGCTTTCTTAAACTGCTGCTTCACACTATACATCTATAACATTGTAGAGTATCTTCTCTTTTGTATCATCCATTTCCAGAATATGTAGTGTAGAATAGGCAAATGGATTCGACAGGCAAGAGCCAAAGAAAAATGAAGTGGAAGTTGTCTTTGCTTGTATATTGCAATGTTTAGTGTGATTTACTTTGCAGGCCATCTCCAACCATAAAATCCGAACTCAAATCCAAATGTAACTTCAATTCTCTATTTTGTTACTTTTCATTTCATTTTTTTATACCTTTTCAGTTATGGTACTTATATTCTTTTCCCTTTTCTATTTCTTCAACCCAATATTCTTTTCCTCTCTGTTTCTTCAATCCATAATAACTTTGGCCTTAAATGTAATTCTTTCAAAGATTGAAAATGGTATTTGCGTTTGGTTTTGAGATATGGTTGGAAATGGTCTAACAAGCACTTCACTACGTGCTTAGATTAAAAAAGCAACTCTTTAATCAAAATTATAGATTGATAAAACATAAAATAAAACAGTTCTAGGACCAGAGCTACTTCTAGGGCTATTTAGTTTGAATGATATGATAAATTGATAAAAACATAAAATTGCATATTAAAAGAATAAAAATGATCGAAACAAGTTCAAAATTAATCCATCAAAATAAGTAGCAGATTAACTTGAATTGTTTTTATCAATCTATCATATCACTCAAAGTAAATGTCCCGTTATTTTTAAGAGACGTTTACTTTACACGATTTATAAGATGCATGATTGAGTATTTTTATCCTCGAGTAGGATTTCTACAATCTCACCCTTTCAATGGAATATAAATCAAGCAAAATTAGCTCAAATGATAGAAATAATCAAGAGCACACAGATATTCTAAAATTTCAATCCATTCAAGTAAACAAAGAATTATCCTTACTATTTTTATCTACCAAGGCTAATCTTCCGAAGTAAATGCCCCTTAGGAAATACGTAGGAGTTGTTAAAATACTTGGAAAAATCAACGAAATAACCTGCACTGTACAAACACAGCAAGGTTGAATGTTATATCAGAACCACATAACCATTCGGAATGAAATTAAGAAAAAACTATCGAAGCTTCACTCTGAGCAGATGTTAAGAACACATGTACAATAAATCCTCAGAAATGGAAGACCAATAGAATAATACACCATGGCTATGAAAATGGCGTGGGCAAGATTGAATGATTCTAATATATAACAATTTTACAGCCTATTTGCCAAGCAAAATAATAATTTATACACGGTGACGAATTGGCACTGATATGGTACTGCCTCCTTTCTGTGTATTCTCACCCCAAAAAAAGAATATGATCGGAAAACTTACAGCCCTTAGCAGCGGTTTTTCTCCAGCTGCATTCTGATTGAAGACCAGTTTTCGCCACCACTCCATACTGCAAATTGATAATTTAAGAAAAAAAGAAGGTGCCTTGTAAGGTATATAATGGTAATGACAAAAGCATGTATCCATGGAATCGAGATTGATGAAAAACCTTTTGAAGGTTGCTCGATCCAAGGACCGTTCATCACAGTCAGAATGCTGCATGCGTCACTGTATTCTAGATCTGGCAGCAATTTTGGGGTGAGCAAAAAGCACCTGCACACGACCAAGTTAGGCCAGTCCAATTAATTTGGAATCAAAGTAGGGCTCAATTTCCATTAAGAGGTGTTAGCAGAAAGAGAAAATGAGCCAATCAACAAACACAAGTGTTAATGCGTCTTTGTGCTACAACCAATAATTTGTAGAAGGCAAAAACTTGTGCACATTTGGATGCACGGTGCATCCATCCCAATGGGTTCACCAACTCCCATTTGGATTTATTAATCAAGAATTAGAATTTATGCCTCGAAGTGTGCCTCTTTGTACAAATACATTTACTATTGATGATGATGCAAGAAGAACCTTAAATTTGCTAAGGCAATTTGTCATGGAAGAATATAAGTAGTAGATCAACTAAGGAGGCATTTACTTTTTATGATTGATTATTTTTTATCTTTATTACTAAGATTTCTCCAATCCAACCCCTTTCAAAGGGATATGAATCAAACAAGTTAGCTCAAATTAAAAATATTATCAAGAGCCTTGGAATATCTCAAAGTTTCAATGGATTAGCCTATACTATTTTTATATATCAAGGCTAATCCTCAATAGTCAATAGTAAGCACCCCCTAAGGAAACAAAGAGCAATCTCTTACTGCGGTGTGTTTGGCTTGCTGGCTGCTCTGACCAATTGCTGAAACATTTTCCTCTCATTTATGGGGTCCATGCCTGGGAGAATAAGAAATAATTTAACAATCAAATCCTTCTGTTACAAACTGCAAGGAACATAAATATAGACCAACCTTGATTTATCTCATCAACCACCCTAAATGGGCAGTTTGTAAGGTCTTGCAAAGACACGAGGTAGAGAATGGTTGAAACAGATCGCTCCTAGAAATCAGGCATAGGAAGTTAGAAGCTGATGATAAAAGATCATGTATTGGATAGTTTGCCTGAGGCTATACCCCTCCAGATTGGTGGTGAGCACTTAAAACCTGCAGCTGTCCAGTTTGCCTGGAAATAATAGTGGCAAGCATTAAAATGACCAAACATCAAACTAAGAACCAATCTTAAGAGATTCACAACTAACTAAGATTCGACCCAACAAGAGACTTCTAAAGGTAAATTAAAACTCTAAATGGAAACTAAGTGGAAGGTAAACTTAATCACCTGAATTTCACTTTTATCAATATTCCATATTGATCAAAATCTGTGCCATGTTCATCTGAAAAATTAACCCATTAATACATGAACCATAAACGACCTCAAACAAAATGATAAAGTGATTACATTTTACCTAATGATACCTCCCCTGCAACAGCCATTTCTTGGAAATTACAACTAAAAGTTTCATTAATCCGAGCCACAAGACTTCTCAATGTTGGGAGCCAACTTTCCTGCAGATAATTCACAATTAGGGTATTAGGAGTTGTAACACAGTAGGACAAGCACACTGCAGATAATTGCAAGGACAAAATCATTTTCTGCATATCTTCCAACAATTTTTTTTTTCTGTGTGGGTGGAGGATGGGTTTGGGGGTGGGGGGATTTGGGTGCTTGCACATTGACCAGGATATTTGAAAATTGCAGCTGCTATTAAAAGGCAGGTTGGAAAAGCAGAGCAATGAGTAACAGCACAAAGTTCCCTTAAAAAAAAAGAGTAACAGCACAAAGTTTTGATGTTGATCCAAGACTTAAACCTTAAGAGCATCGATTTCATCTAACAAGCTTTTTAATTCCTTTTCATCAGCCTCTTGCTTGTTTGTAAGTGCTTCAATCTGCATATTTACCATTTTCAATAAAGCAACATTATAATAAAAGGAGTTTACAAACCATAATTTTATTTCAAACTGGAATATACACACTTTTCTTTGACGGTTTTCGTATTCCTCCAAAATATTATGGTTAAGGAAAAGGATGCCATTTGCTTGATTTATCGTATCCTGGATTGCAGCTTCCAATTCTTCGACAGTAGTAGGCATCTGCAAGCATTTACCAATTATGAGTACTGTCAAATTCCATCAAGAAGCAACCAATGCAAGAGCAAAAGAAAATGCAATATAGCAACCAATTCCATCTGCAAGCAATCAATTATGCTGTATAGCTACTATACAGCATCAACAGTAATTGGGTATCAAGGATTATCAATTAGAATTTTGGCGATTGGAACCACAATTGACAAAGAAAATGCTAATGCTCAGAATGAAATGGGCAGCATTTACTGCAAACCAAATTCACACCCCAAAAAACATTTTCTAATTTAGAAACTTCATGAGCTCCTACATCTAACTTTCTACAGGTGCTATGTCCCAGGAAAACATATTATTTACAAGAGCATTATAGTCAGCTAATCACACAGAAGACAATATAGCAACGCACTAGCAGGTAGCATTAGTTAAAAAGTATAATGCAGATAAATAAGAAGGAAAGCTATGGACAGGCAGGTAACTGCCAAAAAAACAAATACGTCTAAATAAAATCCAGGAAAGTTCTACATATAGAGTACAACTTTTCTTCATAAGCAACAGACCATGTTGATAACCTGTGTAATAGTGTAATATGCACGCCATATATCCCCCCTTTTTTGGCTCATTGCTCTTGTCAGTATTTTATCTTCTTTTTTTTTTTTGGAGGGGGGGCATGTTTTCAGGATTTCAATCTTAAAGCCACACAAGTTTGACAAATCACCGAAAGTTGCGGATACTTGTTCTGTTTTCTACTTAAAGAATGTTCAATTCCCAGAGGGCCATTGATAGGAAAAGGTACATGAAAATGTCAGGAAGCATACCATAAATGCATTAAGTGTATTAAGTACTACATTGATTCAGCCAGAGTACAAACCTCCAGGAAGGCCTGCTGAAGCTCAGGAGTAATATCAGCAACTGATTCTGCATATCTCTTGGCATCCTGCAGCTCCTTTCGGCAATTATCTGATGCTCTTTTACCTAATCGTAAAGCAAAAGGGAATGATATGAAGAAATTGAAACATGCAGTTTTGCAGTACAGATTTTACTTACAATAAAAGGCACGAAACAAGACATTATCCCTTCGAAAGGATCAATAGGAAGGCATACAAATCCAACTATATAAGTAACATACATGATAACATATAAGTTGAAAATTATGGTTATACCAACTCTCAGAGAGATTGTTCCTTCATAGAATGAAAATGCTCAATGAACAGTCCTTGCAACCGCTGAAGCTACAATCCCATGTGATAAACTACATTTTCACTATTTGCAGTTGAGAGCTATCACGTCAACTTTGCAAAATAACTGGTAAGGAGCAGGATATCTGATGTCAAACTAATACTCCCTCATCCTAGAAGGATGTGCAGCTGTCACAAATTCTCAAGTTGACACATTTGTTTTCAAACCCGTGCAAGTATAGTTTTTCTTACCATATTATTACTCACCTAATATTAAAAGTAAACATATCGGATCATTGGCAATTTGGCTGCTTTTCCAAGCTGAGGGGAAAAGAGAAATTTAATTGACTGGAAGCTTCGGAGTATTAAAGAATCCGGTTTCACAGTAAAGTTCCACATAATTTCTTTCAATGAAACGAGCAAAAGGTAAATTTTTTCCAGATAAAATATCTACTGACTGTAGTGTTTTATCTTATAAGTTGCAAAAAAAAGAATGCAGAGGTTGGAAAAGAAAATTGTAATGTGGAAACAATTGCATGTTTTCTCACACAGTAGAGAAAATACTAAACATAAAACATAACTGTTGCATCTGGACTAAGAGGTTAGAGCGCAAAGCATTTTCGAGATTTGACAGAAAATTATACGTACACTGGTCAAGGAATAAGGATGCTTGCAAGGCTAACTTCTGTTGTTGTTTTGCATTGGATTCCATGTCCTTAATCTAGAATTTAGCCAAAATAAAAACAGGAATTACATTGACAATACAAGGAAAAAACAAGTTCTTTACAAAAAGGAAACAAGTTCATTGATCTTAAAGGAATTACACTGAGAATAACCAATGAATACAAGTTCATTAAAAAAGAAGGCGAATTTCTACAATAGTAGTAGTAGATTATGGGGTGACAATAATAAAATGAGATTTTTTTCTGATAGCACATGATCTCAGTGACAAGCTCGTGTATAGTGAAGCAGAGTGGTGCCACAAATTCCAAGCAACAGCAAGCAGGTAGAACAGTTTATCAAATCAAAAGTACTAAAGAATATACCCCATCTCCTCGATATAACTTATCATGAAAGCAAATTCATATTAACTAAATTCGTGATAAAGTAGCAGCAGAATAAGAAGAGCACAACAAGAATAAGCAGAATATACCTTAGCATCAAGTTCAATATAGCTCATGTTATTTTCAGCAAAACTTCTCCGATAAGCAACAGCCTCAATGAGAAAATTCTGCCAACACAAAGCAGCAAGAAAAGCAACCACCACATTGAGTTAGAGATCCAAATTTAATACTCTAAAACTTCCTGAAAAACAATTAAATAGATTACGAAAAAGTTTGCTTCACCTTAATCTCAACAATACATTGGAAGTGCTGAACCTTCAATTCTTTAACCTGCTCAATGATCTTTTCTATGGCAGCATCTGGATCATCCTCACTTTCAATTGACTTCAGCTTCATTCTTTTTTGATCTAAATTACAGAAATTATGTGAAATATATGTTGAACAACAAGATCACCTTCTGCAGAAACACCAGAATGTTACTTACTGACAAAAAGTTCCGTGTCCCTCCATTTCCTCTTCTCCTTTTGAATGATGTTAACAATCTTCTCCTAATCATGACATGTTCATGGAAATGTAAAAAGAGAGCCATAATAAATGATATGATAGTATTATACATGTGAAGAAAGTTGATAGTTCTGCTTCTTATACAGTTATACTTCTCTTTCTCATTTAAACTCATTCTTTTATCTCACCTGTCCGTATTACAATATTGTTTATGCCAGATTAACTGTTTACATAAGGCTAAGCTTTACCAATTACAAAAAAGTCATATGGCCTCCTACTTATTCTCTATGCTTAACAGTAGTGTGGAGAACATCATATATTTTGGCTTAAACTTCTCCTTTCTAAGTTTATTAGAATCTTAACCATTGACAGTCTAACATGAAACCTTATATGAGTTTGTCCTCTGTCGGATATTCTCCCAAAACATGTTATTCCAATATCCAGATAATTTATCTCCCCTAAACAACTCCTTTCTGGCAAACCCCTACTTCATGAACCCTTATGCTGTTAAAATATTCATTTTGCGAATGTTTGGTGGAGTAAACAGATATCTCACAAAGTTTATGAATTTTCCTCCAGATTTAAGGGTTTTCTACTGAAGAACAAAAGAACACTAAAAAAATTCTCAGCACTCTTATAGCAGAATATACCCACAATGCAACACCATTAAACATAAGCACCGCCAGTCCTTAACTCCTTTTTATCACCTACAGGGGTGAAGCTGTTCTGAAAGAAAGCTAGAGTATCATAACCTTGGGACTTAAACTATTTCTCACCCTTCATTGACAGACTGCTCAAAAGCTTGCACCGTTGACAATCCATGTTGTCATTTTTAAAGCTGGTGAGACAACTGATTCTAAAAGATGCATGCTAAATCGATGTTTCCTATTACTACCATTCAGAAAACCTATTGCTATTGGCTTCCTAAAGCTAATATTTGACACCTTCTATTGTGTCCATGTGATTATATATGGACACTCACATCATTTGATGCCAATCATGAATCAATACACTTATTCTAGCATTAATTTTCTCAGGAACATAGTGTAGCAAGGAAAGCTTTAATCTCTGTACACTAAATGATTATCATCTGGCCATCTCCAAGTTCAGTCTACTTGGAGAATGCACTGCATCCGACAATGTTGACAGGTAATGGTCTGTACTAGCTATAATAAATCAGACAAGCTTAGCCTGTACAACTGAGGTTCTAGATAGATTGGTCTTAAAATGATTATTAGCACTAGAGCTGATTGAAGAAATAAAGATAACTGGTCAACATTTGAACCTAATGAACATGACGACTAACTAAATACTGTATCAGAGGCTGGTGATGGTGGTGGTTAGTCACAATAGCACCCACACACATATACAAGCTAATAGTAGACTCAAAGAGATATCTGTAACTGTTAAAATCTCAGAGGACTTTCAGTCAAGGGTATATTTAATTAGAACAGTTAAATAATGAAACTGCTCAAGACTTTAATTTCATTTTTTTAAAAGATTTCAAGTTTTGAATTTTTCACAAGAACCGTCTTGATGATATCTAGCTTGAGACAGATATGTGCAACAAACATGTATATTAGTGACGCTGTGGTAAAATATTGGTTATAACAAGATAATCATAAGTGTCATGGTCCTATACAGAATAAAAACTCGCATCAGAATCTATATATGTGGACTAGTGAATACGACCCAGAACAATCTATGCATGTGAATACTATCATATGCGGAAGTCTCACAGACTTAAAAGGCCAGCCAGCAAACTCTTCATATGTATTCACTTACCCTTTCACGCTGAAGTTCTGCCTCTTCATCTTCTTTCTGTCTTAAGGTAGCTTGAAGAGATTTTAAAGTTGCATCTATAGTAGAAATTTTATCTTCCAGCCCTACTTGCTTCGATCTCAGAATCTCAATTTCCTTCACATCCACATCTGAAAATGTCACATAGAGAAACATAGACCTCAGTAGAATGTAGAAGCAAATTTGACCTTTTGGCTGAACTGAGATTTTATTGAAATCGAACTTATTTAATATCTCTCAGATCTGAGAGCTGTTATATTATTTGTCACCTCCATAAACTCTAAAACATACATAATTAATACAAAATCATGCTTCTAAGAACAAATGTGACTTAAACATCTTCAAGAAACATACTGCATAAAAGTAGGCGAGACTGATCTACGGCTTCAACATTTGTAGATACATGACCCCCGTAGCGGGACCTGCACCAACGATAATGATTTTCCGGGGTCCACAGGTCATCAATTCCCAAATTAGAGACCATATCAGCTTTCTCATCAGTCTCTTTTGACCCAATGTACTGAGCAAAACAAATACCACAACAAAAATCAGGTTAAAGAAGTTCACTTTTGGGAATGATTTTCATTTACCACCTAATTTCAGTCTCCAACTTTGATTAGAGTTTATAGTTAAAACTGACAATACAAAGGTAAATGAGTAAGCATACTGATTGATCCAAACGAAATTGACTGATCAAAACTTCTTTGACAGCATGAGGAGCTTCAAACACCTGATCAAGCCTGGAAGATATGCCAAGTTTACGCATCTGCAAAGTAGAGTACAGTAATGGAGCAGCCGATTTTCAAAACATCCAGAATTCTGAACTTATATCAATCTGCTTTGATACCTCATCAGTTGCCTGGAAGGAATCACTCTGGTGGTTTCCAGTCATGACATAATTAATTACAGGGACATCAAAGGACCTTAGGTTTTTAACCAGTAAATCACGGTCCTCAGAGTCCTGAGTAATAAAAGCCTACAGGAGGTAACCAATTAGCCAAATGAAATATATTTATAAACAAGAGAGAGGATGATGGAGCTATCCATCGTGTAAGTCATGATTCAAAGCAACACCAAAGCCCTAGCACTATGTAGGACTACAAGTTATAAACATCCATAAGATGATATGATAAAAAGAAGAGAGAAGGAACATACAGAACTAACAGTGTGTCCATGAAACTAGAAAGTAGAACCTAAATAGAACCATGCCACTTAAACACTTTAATAATCTTATTTTTGAGTTCATCAGCCACGCCTTGTCATCTTTTTTGAAATGATTTGATTTGAAACCAGAAGGAAGGCATTGCTACAAAAATATTAGAATGGGCTTCTAATTACCATTGTTATCTTTATTTTTAAAGAATGACATTCACCTCCTTCAACTTTCTTAATAATCTTTTTTTTTTTCTAAGAGAATATGTAAAGATATAGGATATTGAAACTCAAATGTCAAAGTATCATGAATTCTCACCCTTAGATTAGACACGAAATATTGATTTTTTGAAAGATACAGAAATGTACCACACAGTACCTTCCATATGTAATGGGCTACATGACCCTCTAGGTAGCCTGCATGCAGCCGATTGGTTACGTTGACCTGAATTCGCATTCCAAACATATAAAAATTGATGTAGTGGACGTAACATACATATTACAAATTCTTGTTTCAATATATATTTCGCACCTCAAGCAATACAGGACCATACACTTCCCTTTTGAACTCGGCACGATGGTCCTGAACCCATTGATAAGCCCCAAATATCCTCTCAGCACCAGAATTCTTTAATGCTTGCAAACACTTATTGTTTACATTATCCATCTCTTTCAACCTTTTGTTAATGCAGGGGAATAAGAAAGAAGGAAGTTACAACAATGTGTTATATGAATGAATGCAACAATAATGCTGACATTGACCTGTCCATACACTGCTTCAGTGCTATTCTATGATGGTTTAGGTGCTTCTCATTATCCCTTTTCTCATATCTGATCTCTTTTGCAGCCTCTTGAAGCTCCATAATTTGAAAATTTAATTGTTCCTGGATGTGGCAAATGCAATAAGGAAAAGGAATTCATGATAAGCACTTCAAATTAAATCATTCTGAAAAACAATCCAAATGATAGGATTACTGTAACTATCTATTTGTCAAAGATCTATCATCAGCGAAAAAGAGTTGTCTGACCATCTTTTCCTTTGGAGGTTCGTAAGGAAGGAGATTTGCAAATTCAGTCTCTGCAGCAGCGAGATCTTCTTTAGCTTTAGAGAGTCTTTGTTGCCGAGATTCTTCCTGATGCCTCAAATCATCCACTTCACCAAATTTCCCTTTGATTACAACTTTCTAGAATTTGAAACAAAATTATACAGTTAAAGAATTCCTGAAATATCATAGACTAAACAAAATACAGGCATGTCATACGACTGATAACAACATACCAAGCGCTCATAATTTTCCAAAAGAGCCATACGCTTCTTCAAATTACTATCTAGAAAACCATTCATCTGTTTAAATTTAGCCTCGTGTTTTGCTTTCTCTCCCCTCTGTTTCCTGAAAGAAAAATAGTTTAAGAAAAAACAAGAAGCGAATAGTGTTTGGCATTATAAGCCTAAAACTAAAGTAGTAAACCAAGAAAGTTATATTTGATTGAGATTTGCCACTACAAGCTCAGTTGCTGACCTGGAAAATCACTATTGTGATCGACCAAATTTACAGGCTCAGCTAAGATAAAGAAGAAAAGGACACAGACAAAGACAGCAAACTGAACTAGAGAACTTGCACTTGGACTAGCTAGTTAGAATTGACTTATTAAAATTTGAAACATGTTCAAACAAACTAGGGAAATTCCAATGAAGTTTCAAAACAATATTGTCAATTTCAACCGAATTAGTTTGAAACCACCCTTAGCAAATCGAATTTATATAATCACTATCAATCAACGCGAGGCTTAAATGTAGTTTGGATTTGCGACTTTGGTTCCATCCATGGGTAAATTTATTTGCCCAGTATCACGAGAATAAAACTATGCAAGGTTATGAAACAAAGAAAGGTCCACTCAAGAATCCCACGAACCACCAAAACAATTGATCAATCAATTTAACCTACTCAATAGGCACTGTGAGATCATTCAAGGCCTTAGCAGCTTCATTTAGCTTCAGCTTAGCATCATCTTCCTGCTTTTTGGCTTCTTGATATGTTGCCTTCTTCATATCATACTTCAGCCATGGCAACTTTTTCTTCATAGATTCAGCCTAGAAACATAACAGTGATGATCAATTCGTCAATCATAGTCTGTTGATAATAGGAGAACACAATATGAACAACCTTTGCTAAGAGATCTTCTCTTTGGCGAACACGTTCAACATCTCTTTCTAATTCAGCATTCTGAGCCGTCAATTGATTCAAAGACCCTCTATTGCTCTCAACAGCCTATTATAGATGACAATAATTAGTACAAATGTTTTTATGTAGAGATGACATAACGTTAGTAGAGAGCCAAAAACCACCAGAACCACCGACTTACTCGTTCAAATTTCTTCAACTCTGTACTCTTCTTGATGAGATTCGTATGCAGAACAGGTAATCTAGGATCACCAACAGCTTTTTCAGTCTCCACAAGGAGTTGTACTGGGGTCAGCTTGGCGAACTCACAAACTCTGTCTTGTGGCAGAAACTATACATTCCAGAGAAGGGGCCAGTCAACAAAATTAAAGGCAAGCAATAACAACCATTAAAAATTAAGAAAAGTTTTCAGAATTGGACCAACTGCTAAAATAAAGAGGGATAGGAAACACAGTGGTAATGATTATATTTTCAATTGATTAATTTCATGAGATCATAAACATTCTTTGCATTATTAATCTAGAAACTTAAACAGCTTTTTCAATAATAAGAGAGAGATTTACACACACAAGCAGTAGAGCAAGTAATAACTTACTTGAGTCAAATTATCGACTTGGATATTGAATCTTGCAATTACTTCGCTAATTACCTTTCTCCCAACCACTTTACCTAAAATATACAAAATAATTGCAGCATAATCTTATCAAAATAACATATCATATGTATTGAAAACTGCAACCTGTAACATTAAGAGAAAAAGGGAAAAACAATTCCATTATTGTAGGCTTTGATGCAAAGGAGGCAAGGATAAAGTGACATGATTAGATAACACGCATTCAAACAACATTTTTGATATTGCAAAACCAATGAAGAGGAATGCAGAAAACATCATGCTGGATCGCAAGAATTTCATAATTTCGAATGGAGCTATAATGCTTCTTTTGATGAAATCACCTTAAGGTCATGTCTGATGTTGACGACGTTATTTTATTGATCTTCATAGATACACATGAAATAAATCATCAAACAAAAGAAAAGTGACTGCTCCAATACTTATCAAAGGCTAGTTAAACTATATCATCCTAACGAATAGCACACCCATATAAAGCTATTGCAGAACAACATTTCTACGACAGAGACATCTAAACTTGAAAGTTTCCCTAAGTGACAGGACACAAAGTTTATAATCCCTCCCAAAAGATATTAAATTGTTACTTCTGAATAGATCATTCAATCATATTTTCGTCCGAGCAAGCTCCAAGATCTCTGATGCAACCACTAAATATGTTTCCAGTGTAATTTCCCGAACTATTGGAAAATGTTTAAACAACAGCAGAAGCTTGAGAAAGAAGAAAATTGCTTTAAAGATGGATATCACATGTTCCTTTAAACTTCAGATAACCAGCCTGAATACAACTTCCAACTGACCATAAATATTTAACATAAGTACACGGAATTATCTGGAAGGGTTGAAATGTTAGTTATAAAGGGAAGATGCAATTTCTAATCACAAACTGAGACTAAGTCTGGCTTCTTAGAAGCATCAAGGTTTGCTTTGGGATTATTATTTAAAATATCATTCTCAGGGAAAAACTTCAAGTAATGACCTTGTCCCTTTGGTTTATCACGAGAAGGTGAGGCACTTTACCATTAAACAGCCACTCAGATTTGTGATTGATATCAATTTTCCTTGTAATGGTAATTTGTTCTTGCTTGCTCTCTCCTCTCAAACAAATCTCAGTATACCCAGATTCCTCTCCGCGTTTCACATACGCACCAATTTTCTTAGCCCTTCCAAGAAGCTGCATATTTGAAGTAGAAAAAAGGAGATATTTTCGTCTGAAAATGCTTCTATAGAGATTACCAATTGGACAAATGGAATCTACCATCTCTTACCTGTGGTTCACCTCCAAGTCCAAGTGCAATGGCACATACAAGAGAACTCTTTCCAGAGCCATTTGGCCCAATAACCAAATTTAAGCGTGAACCAGGCTTGCAGGTCAGTTTACTGAAGGTCATGAAGTTGCAGATCTCAATTTTGATTATATTTCCTGGGACATAATCATCATCCCCCCTGACAATGAAGGAAAGAGAAGCAAAATGTTAGAAATTTGAATCTATCTCGTAATTCTCTTATTGATCAGACCAACTTTAAACATTTCTATATATGTTCGAACAAATGTGAGGACAATCAATCACAACCTAAAATAAGCTCACGGAACCTTACAGTATGAACCTGCCTCCCACATCCCACATTGTATTACGGAAACATAAACAATTATTTCATCTAAATCAAATAACAATAATTTGGTGCAGGGAGACAAATGTTATTGAAAAATGTTTCTAATCCCATTTTCTTAAAATTGTTCTTGACAGAAGGGAGCATTAAAATTGAAATACCAATGCTACATGCTGAAGCAACATACATCAACGAAGCAAAAGTAAATTCCCACTCATAAGGTAGTAGATTTCCTTGGCAAAGTCAAAAATAGCAATCATAAGAAATCCAGTGATATATAATCAAGCGTATAACCATCATTATAAACTACTAACAGACGAATAACCCAAAATTCAGCAGCCACATGACATCTGAAGCAAGAAACATAGTACACTGTGCAATACCTTCAGCAATATCAGAACTTGAAAAGGTCCCTAAAACAACGCATAGCCATCACATAGCAAAAGGGGCAAAAAGTTTCCAAACATAAAACATAGCAAAAGATCGAAACAAAAAGGAAAATTATTAATTTTAAAGAAAAAAAACAGTAACCTCAAAAACAGTGCAAACATGGGGGGTAAACGGCAAACCTGGAAATTTTGGGCCTCTTGGGCGTTGGCTCGTCCGCCATTGGCGTGTCAAATACTGGAACACCGGTGATGACGACGAATACCTTTTGAAATCAAAGTGTGAGAACTAGGGCTTCTACTATGTGTAGTGCGTGTTTTAAGATGAAAGAGAAAATTTTACAAGTTGAGCAGCCCCGCAGGCTATACAGTAAGAGAGAGTGTGGGAGAATTGGCGCCAACAGAGAAGCACGTGCGATGGAGTCTACATATTGATTTCCGCACGTGTGTGAGTAGATGGGGACGGAAGTTTGGAAGAGGATAGATTTGCTCCCAATATTCTTGGCGTAGGCTCATTTCTTGTGTTCCGTAGTTTGTAAATGGAGATTCTATTCATACTATTCATTTTAGTCCAGGTAGCCTCCATTTAAAATAATAATAATAATAAATAATTATAAATTTATTGTTTTATCTAATAACTTATAACATCAAATTAAATATTTTATAACCTCTGACTCTAACTCGAACAAATAATTTATAGCTCTCTCTTCGAGCTCAACATAACCATAAAGGTAACAACCATACAGCAACGCTCTCCATAACTATGGATAGAGTGACACTGTCGGGCTTAGTCCCTCGACTATCATCCAACGTAGAGAGTGCTTCTATTACCAAACCATGCCTAACATATCCAATAACAATTTAATTCCAAGAAACCAACTTTTTTCGCTTATTGCCATCGAAAACTTTCCTAACTCTAACAATGTCACCACATTTATCATACATATCGACAAGAGCATTTAAAACAAAGGTATTGTTTCCAAAATCAGAGCAAATCACCCAATGATGAACTTTTTCCCCAACCCGAGTATTCCAACTCCTATGCACGCTTTCAACGCCCTCAGAAAAGTGTACACGCCGGGTCGAACTCCCTCCTCCACCATTTAAACAAACAACGCTAATGAACTTTTCAGACCCCTCCATCCCCCTACCCCCCAAGTGTTCAATATGAAAAACCTTAATATCAAAAGAAAAGCCTACTCGAGCCAAAACTTGTAGGGGAACATTGTAACATAAATTTTAAGAAAGTTGAACATGAATCACAAATATCGGAGTAGAAGTTAAATATCCAAACTTTGAAAATTAAGATGACACATCAAAATTTCGTAAATTGAAATAACACGACATAACTTCAAAAACTGAGATGATTGAAAAGATTGCAGAACACAAATATAAAAACGAAAAATATAGAAGAATAAATTATTTGGGGTTATGGGTTATTAGGTATTTAATTTGGGGGCTATGGGCTATAAGCTATATATAGGGTAGAATAGTAAAAATTCATAATTATTTATTGTTATTATTTTAAGTGGAGTATTGAGTAAAACATGAGCTATAAATAAAATCACCCTTTGTAAATAACACGTTAAAGTTTATATAATTATTATTTAAAAAATAAAAAATAGCTCCAATTTTTTTAATAACAAAAATAGCTCCAATTTTGGTTCTTGATTATTATAATAATTTGACATGTCATGTAACACTTCTTCTAATGATAAACATGTATAATTCACCTATTGTGAAATAATTTTTACATTTCTTTTGCTTATAAATTATACATCAAATTATTTCTGTCGAATCTGGATGAGTTATACACTAATATTGTCATAATTATCCACAACACAACACTATTCTCTTCTCTTCGTATAACATCAATTTGACTTCCAAAAATTACATCAAAAGAAGAAAAGAGAATGGTTACTAATTATCAAATTGTTACGAAGAGAAGATAATAGAATAGTGTTGTATTCTCTTCTCTTCAAATTTTACTATTAATCCATAATTTGAGGATAATTATTTATTGTTATTATTTTAAGTGGAGTACTGAGTAAAACATGGGCTATAAATAAAACCATCCTTTGTAAATAACACGTAAAAGTTTATATAATTATTATTTAAAAAATAAAAAATAGCTCCAATTTTTTTTAATAACAAAAAGAGTTAATTGCATGAAAATACATGAACTTTAGTTACTTTTCCGTTCTGCACATGACTTTTGAAAATTATATTTTTAATCATGAACTTTGCATTTGTTCCAAATTTTCCTTAAAATTGAGCTTCGGCCATTTTGATGCTGAGGTGGCACCTATGTGGCAGCCGGAAGTGTGCTATTTAAACCGCCGGAAAATAACTTAGACGACATCGTTTTTAAAAGAGAAAAATGACATCGTTTCTCTCCAAATCGCATAATTAGGTTTAAATGTGAAGAATTTCGCTCATTTCCATCCTATTTAGCAAATCTAGGGTTCCTCACTGAGAAAGTTCAAATATCGTCTTCGTCTGCAACTTTCGGCCAATTTCCGTCAGCCACGTACTCACGGAAGTGCCATTGTGATACTCTGGTCAAAAAAAGCGATTTCAAGGACTACCAAGAATCCTGGGAGCGAATTTTTCTGCTGCACCTATGGAGTGGTAGATAGATGTTAATTTTGATTGTTCTTCACCTCCTCTTGAAAGATTGTATTAATTATTCAAATTCTCTTATAGTGTAACTATTATCAGTGGGTTGATTCTCAACCAATGTTATCATCTTCTCCATTTCTACATGAAAATTGCCCGAAAAAGCTCAACTTTTGGATTGGGGAATACTTCAAGATTTCTGAGTCAAATGCAGCCTTCTTGAAGCATAATCATGATCTAAGAGTTCAACTCTCCATTTTGGAGTCTGCTAAGAAGGGAAATAAGAGACAAATTCGAGTTCAGCGTATTGCAATTGCAGGCCATTGGTGCTTGTGTTTGATCTAATGTTTAGATAGATTAGAGATAGATGGGTGGATATGGAGCTTGGAGTATGATAGATTCCTCCATGACATTTTGTATCATTTTGAGCAGCAATTGTAATTGGTTTTGTGGTGTTGGATTTTGAGTATTTGGTGGAATATGAATGCCTGAAAAATGGTTATTTTGTCTGTGTAAATTTGTATCAATGATCAATGCCTGAACTGATGATTCATTAACAAAGCTTGATTCATAAATCAAAAGTGATAAAACAAGTCTCCACAGTTGCAAAATGATTACATTACATATGCTACCATCAAATGTACTGTATGTCTTGTTCCATCAACAAAAAACAATTAAAAAAACTTAATTAACTGCCTAAGTGCCTTCACTTTCTTGTGTTGGAGCTGACTGAGTTGGACTAGGCTGTGTGTTCGAAGATCCTACTCCAGATGCTAGGCTTCCACTGGTATTAGACCTTGTGTTGGGACGGAGTGGTACGAAGGTTGCTCAGGCACTCCTTGAAGACATCTACATAGACAATAAACATAAGTTAGTTCAAATTATAACAAATGAACAAAATAGAAGATATTAAATGCATTTAGTAACATACATTGACATATATGCCCCAAGACCCCCTTTAAGGTTGTATTCCTCTCTCATGATTGTGCTTGTGGAAGCTTGTGCATGAGTTGTGGATAGGGGTGGTAAATCGGTGCCGGTTTTTCAGTTAAAATCGTAACTGAACCGAAAAAACCGGTTATCGGTTAATCGAAAACTGATTTTTTTCGGTTCGATTCGGTTATCGATTAGCATTCTCACAGTAAACCAGTTAATTGGTTTAACCGGTTAAACCGATTAATCGGTTTTTTTAAAATTAATTAATTTATTAATTTAACATTAGTCATTTAGGGTTCCCACTTCCAAACTGTTCCATCCAGCCGCTGTTCATGTTCTGTTCTGTTCCTGTTCTGTTCCAGCCGCCTCCACGGTTCCCTCCGGCCTCCCATCCCCGCCTCCCACCGGCACCGGCGCCGCTGCCTCTCCCACCGGCGCCTCCCTCCCTTTCGCCAGTCCGACAGTCCCAGCAGCAGCAGCGCTCGCCGCTCGTCCCTTGCACCGACACCTCCTCCACCGGTTTTTCCCTCCGGAATCAGCAGGCAGCAGCAGCGCTTGTCCCTTGCACCGGTGCCTTCTCTGCCTGGTTTCTTCCTCCGGCAGCAGCAGCGCTCGTCCCTTCCACCGGCGCCTTCTCCGCCTGGTTTCTTCCTCCGGCAGCAACTCGTCACTTTACCGGCGTCGCTCACTCCGCCAGGCTCGCCTCCTCCGTCGGTTTTTCCCTCCGGCAGCAGCAGCTCGTCACTTTTCCGGCGTCGCTCAGTCCGCCAGGCTCGCCTCCTCTGCCGTTTTTCCCTCCGTTAGCAACAGCTCGTCCATTCAGCAGGTTAACATCTTTTCTTTTCTTCTATTTTTAGTTTTTTAGGCATTGTTTAATTTGAGAAGTTCATGAGTTGCGAGATGAATTGCTAAGTACTTTTACTTCTAGTTTGTGTTAGAATATTTCATTGTTAAAGGTATTACAAATATTAGTATATAAAAAATTGTTTGCATTTCCTATTGTTTGAAACTTGAAACTTGAAAGTCGAACAAATCTTATGTATATTGATGGCTTTGAATATGTATGATGTATTTATGTGTTGGTGATTTGATTTCGCAGTTATATAGTTTTCTGTTTGTTATGAATTATCATTTTAATTATGATCTTTTAATACTGATGAATGATGATAAATCGATGATGATATAAATTGATTATGGTCTTTTAACTCTTTTTTATTATATAAATTGAGATGATGATAGGCAATGTGTTTAATAATCTTTGCTTTGTTAATTAAATTGATTTGGACAATATTTTCTAGTATGTTGTCTTGATTATGTGTAAATTAAGTTTTTTATATGAAGTTTAAAGAGAAAGTAGTAAATGATTTATAAATTGACTAACTTGTTTGTTTACTACTCCCTCCGTCCCACTTCAATTGGCACTTTTACTTTGGGCACGGAGATTAAGAATAAAGGGTTGAGTGTGTAAAGTGGGTGGGGGCCATTTGTTTAATGTGTGTAGAGAAAGTAGGGACCACATGCTATTTTTGGAAAGTGCCAATTGAAGTGGGACAAACAAAAAAGGCAAGTGTGCCAATTGAAGTGGGACGGAGGGAGTAATAACTAATAAGTAATAAGTTGACTAACTTCTTGATTAGATGGAGAGAATTGAAGATGGATCACAATCTATGACACAACAAGCTAGCAATAGGCTTGGAATTGAAGACGATGATATGTTTGAAGAGGTTGAAATACGTGAACTAGAGGGTGATGATGAAGAACCAAAGGCAAAAAAAACTAGGAAATCTTCTGGGACAAGGTCCAATGTTTGGGATGATTATATTCAACTTATGGACGGAGAATGGGATGAAAGGATTAAGAAAGGGCAATGCAAGCGTTGTGGCAGACTAATAAGGAATAGAAACGACACCACTGCTTTGAAGAATCATACTACTTCATGCTTGAAGAAGCATCAAGCAATAGCTAGTCAATCGGTTCTCAACTTATAACCCACTACTGATGGAACAGGATCGTTGGCAAGTTGGAAATTCGATCAAAATGTCGTTAGAATGGCATTGTGTCAGAAGATCATCATGGATGAACTTCCATTTAGATTTGTCGAGCGTGAGGGGTTCAAGATGTTTATAGAGGCTGCATGTCCTATGTTCAAGATCCCGGGCAGACAAACAGTAAGAGCTGATTGTATGAGATTGTTTTTGGAGCGAAAGGTCATTTTGAAAACTTTTTTTCAAGCTAAAGGCATGGGACGAGTGTCGATCACGACTGATTGTTGGACAAGGATCAACAACACAAATTTTATTTGTGTCACAGAACATTGCATTGACAAGAACTGGAAATTGCATAAAAAGATAATCAGTTTTCGCAAGTGCACTAGTCACACAGGTGATGATCTTGCTACTGCAATCATACTATCCGTGGAGGAGTGGGGCTTGCATAAGGTACTCTGTTGCACGATGGACAATGCAACGTCAAATGATGTTGTAATTAGGTACATGAAGCCAGACTTTGAGAGGTGAGGGACAAGTGTTGTTGGTGGCAAGTATTTGCACATGCGTTGTGTTGCTCACATCCTAAAATTAATTGTGAATGAGGGATTGGATGAGATTGGCATGTCCGTGAGACGAGTAAGAGAAGCCGTCAAATGGATAAAGGCATCACCATCTAAAGCGGACAGGTTTAGAGGTTATGTGGAGGCCTTGAAGATTGCTTGCAGCAAGTCTTTGACTTTGGATGTGCCGACGAGATGGAACTCTACATATTTCATGCTCGAGTCTGCTGTGCCATATGTTGAGGTCTTCAATCTACACGTGAATGTAGTTAAGGAATTTGTACATGATTTGAATCAAAAGAAGTACAAAGACCTGACAATTGGAGTTCCTGACAGCAATGATTGGGCTAAAGTGAGGATGTTTTGTGATTATTTGGGCAGATTTTATGATTTGACACTTCTCGTCTCAGGTACCACATATGTCTTAGTCAATTTATTTTTTAAGGAAATAAGCAAGTCTTTTATTTCATGATTTGACACTTCTCTTCTTAGGTACCACATATGTCTCTGCC
The DNA here is from genome assembly GCF_028751815.1 of Salvia miltiorrhiza. Classification (NCBI taxonomy): domain Eukaryota; kingdom Viridiplantae; phylum Streptophyta; class Magnoliopsida; order Lamiales; family Lamiaceae; genus Salvia; species Salvia miltiorrhiza. The sequence goes on along the minus strand of NC_080390.1, from coordinate 4,780,440 downwards.
CATTTGTTTTTCAAGGAAATGTGCTCTATCTTTGAGTTCATTACTCAGTTACAGAGGGACACCGATACTGAGATTAGGGCCATGACCAATGAGATGAAGGACAAGCTTGGAAAGTATTGGTTGGAAACTGATGAGATGAACCCAAGAATGAACAAGTTGTTCTACATTGCTGCATTGTTGGATCCGAGACAGAAGATAACACATGTGGAAAAGTGCTTGAAGAAAATTTATGCTCCGCAGCGAGCAATTGAATTGTTGGGGGAGGTGCGCAACTCATTGAATGAGTTGTTTGAGTATTACAAGAAACAACTTGGTTCAACTGATGAAGCACTTGCGAATGCACCTACTTCGGTTCAAATTGAACCTCGTGTTAGTGGTGCTCGAAGTCATGTTGATGTTATTTCTGATGATAGTGAAGATGAAGGTTCAGGCGATATGTCAGAGATTACTGTGTACTTTGCTGAAAAGAAATACTCGCACAAAGCTATTGAGGGTGATCAGTTTGATATCCTACAGTGGTAGTCCAAAAATAGCCCGCGCTTCCCTATTCAATCCGAGATGGTGAGGGACATCATGGCTATCCCTATATCGAGCGTTGCTTCTGAGTCTGCATTTAGCACGGGTAGTCGTGTTTTATCTAAATTTAGAAGTTCGTTGACTGTTAATATGGTGGAGATTTTGATATGCGTTGAGGATTGGCTCAAATCTAATTCGTCGGACAAATTTCTCCAAGATGAAGAAGATGTGTCTGAGACTGAGTTAGAGAAGGAGTTTGAATTGGATGAGTACTTTAATGTCTTATAAACTATAAAATTCAAATCATTACAATTTACAAATATGCTAATTATTCTTTTTGTTTAATTTTAAAAAATTAACAGTTTTGACACAACTTGGGATGAGTGGAGGACATGGAGTTCGTGGAGAAAGTAGTGGAGATGTTCCTAGTCAGACAAGCCGAAGTGTCTTACCGTGAATCCATTTCTTTGTTGTTGGTGTTGACTGTTGAACTTTAGACTTGTCTTACTTTATATTATGTTATGTTTGTTGCCTTGTTGGTGGAGTTTAGACTAATTTTATTCGACATTTTTATGGATTGAACGTAATTGACTTATTATTGTTGTTTTTGGCTATAATGTGAGTTAGTAGTTTACTTTAAGTGTCGTTAATTGTTGTCTAGGTTGGGAATTAATTTATTATCATTGTTCTTTTTTTTAATATAAATTACATGTGTCTATAAATTTTTTTTGTTATAAATTATCACAAGTTATGAATTGGTGCAATGGATAAGCTCTTATTCTTTCTTTCAAAGGTCAAGAGTTCAAATCCTATCGCACACATTTCACAAATTTGAATTTTTAAAAATAAAAAATGGTTAATTCGGTTAACTGGTTACTTCGGTCAACCGATTAACCGAATTAACCGGTTAATTCTGCCAAATTGAAAAACAGTGTATTAATCGGTTTTGACCGGTTAACCAGTCAAAAAACCGATTCGGTTTTCGATTAGAGAATTTGCTCTTAACCGGTTCCGGTTAACCGGTAAACCGGTCTGGTTAAAACCGAACCGACCGGTTTACCAGCCTTAGTTGTGGAGTGCAAAGTGGTGGCTGGACCAATGGAAGTAGGAGTTGGAGCTAAGTCCTCATTATTGGCAGATGTAGCATTTTTCTTCGTTGTGCGCCGCTTCTTTTCCTTAGTAGGTCTCTCACTACATGTGAGATGATGCTTTCTTAGCCTTTCTTTGGGTCTTTATAAAATTCATATAATGAATAAATATTTTCATACAACTACAGGTTTAAAGATGATAAATTGAAGGTAAAAAATTATACCGGATCCGCTTCTTCCCTAACCACAACCTCATTTTTGCAGGTTCTTGCATTATGCCCAATTTGAAGACACTTCTGACATGTCATCCTAATCCCAACCCTTTTCAGTCTTGTGTTGTTATGTAGATCCCTTTCATCAATATCTCTCATTCTCTTCTTTTTAAGCTTTCCTGGCATAGACCTAATCAAAGAAGGCTGTATTGGATAACCCAGACCCTTAGGCAACATTTTTTCTCCATTGATTGGTTCTAACCCATATGCATATGCCTTCAAATAGTTCTTAACATAGTAGCACTCATTGACATAGTCAGTGGCTCTTCCTTCATGAAATGTAAGGCTGCAATTGCATATTTACATGGTATTCCACTTATATCCCATTGCATACAAGTACATGTTCTTTCACCCAACTGAACTATGAACCTATCATCATAACAAGACACTTCAAATTTACCCCCTAAACCAGGATGGGCACGACACATTCTTGTCTCATGTTTCAATTTTTCAACTTTCTTCTTAATGTTAGAGCAAAGCTTATATGTAGACCCTGTAACTAGTCCCAATTTCTTGTACTGCCTTTCCCTCAATACTATTCTAATATTATCTAACATGGTGATGATATGCTTAGCCCTAGCTTTGACAATATAACCATTGAATGTCTCTGAGACGTTATTGTCAACCATATCAGACAAACAAGCAGTGGAAACAAATGATCTACAAAACCTGTGATACTCCATGTTGATGAAGTCATTGTATGCCGCTTCACTTTCTGATTTCATCTCCTCCATTGTCATATCAAATTCAGCTTGATAAGTTACCCTAACTGCCATCCAAAAGAGATTCTTTAATGTGGCTCCTTATGTGTTTTCTTCCAATTGCAGTACACATGTCTTGCACAATTCCTATGTTCAGCAAATGGTGCAAGACATGCTATTGCATTTTGGAGCCCCTACAATAGCACATAATAGTTTGCTATGAAATATGCAATAATTTGAGCAGATATTGAAAAGTAATGAGTAAATATACCTTCTGTTGATCAGAAATGAAGCTCATGCCAAGGCCATTTGTTAATCCCAATTCTTCAAGCAAAATTCTGAGAAACCATGTCCAACACTCTTCATTCTCAACTTCGACAACTGCCCATGCCACTGGAAACATCTGGTTGTTTCCATCTTTGGCAACAACACATAACAGTTGCCTTCCTCCCAAGTAAGTCTTAAGAACACACCCATCAAGCCCAATTATCTTCCTACAACCCTCCATGAATCATTTTCTTTGTGCATTGAACCCAATGTAAAGACCCCCGAATATAGAACCATCTCCTAATAGATTCCCAAACCTCCATTCCCTATCCACCCTTATTAACTCAGACATGTATGATCTCAATGAATTGTAATGGCTCTTTATTTACCCCTTAACAACTCTAGGGCATGGGCTTTTGCCCTGTATAGTCTCCCTGAAGAGGGTTGGATAGAGAACTTGGAGTTCACATCTAAGGCCATCTCCTGAACCTGCATACATGGTCTAAGTCTAAACACATCAAGATATTGTTTTGCTATCCATTTATAGTCTGCCAATTTGTTATGAATATAAAAAGGGCAAGTATGCTCCCCCACAACAACCTTAAGAGCAAAAGTACATTGCTCTTTGATTAAAGACCTATAGCACCTCCATACACATGGAGGTCTACACTTTGCCTCTAGTTGATGTTTGCTTACTCTCCTAAATTGAATATGATACCCCTTGATAATAGCCCAGCTTCTAAGAGCCTCATTGCATTGAAACCCATTCTCAAACCTTAACCCAATCTTAACTGGCAAATCACTGTGGTTGCACTTAGGGTCATACATAACTCGAGGCAATCTCTTAGGCCCCAATTCCTCATCTGTAGAGTCTGACACTATATCCCCATCATATTTGTTATAGTCAGAATGCATACCATCAACTCTCTCAACATTACTCTCATCTCTGTCCACAGACCTACCCTCACTCAATAAGGTATCCTCTGGAAAATCACGGGGTTTCATCTCATGCACCACACCTTCCTCTAATCTAATGTTCAATCTAGCCTCCCTATACTCTTCATCATCAGACCCCAATTCATTATGACCTAAACTGTCATATGTTTCATAATGTTCCCCCTCTTCATCAAGAATGTAGTCAGAATCCTCAAGATCTGTCTCTATAAGGGGCTCGGTTAATGCCTATGTACCCTTGTCCACAGACCCACACTCACCAACCCTATCATTTTCTACTTCATTACTTTTAGAAACCTGATTTTTGTACCTTTTAGAAGCAGGTGACCTACCCATTTTCTGCTTCTCCTTACCCATTTTTTTTTGGTGTAGTCTCCACTGACACACTACATTTCCCCATATCTAAAGCCTTCTTGCTCCTTGTAATTGGAGAAGTGCTAACATCTACAACCTTCTTCCTACTCCTAGTTATTGGTGAATTCTCCTCTAATCCACCAATAACCTTGTGCCCCTTCTTGTTATCATTTTGTCCCTTCTTGTTATCATCTACAATAACATTCTCTTTCCCCTTTCCTACTACCTTGTCTTTACCATTTCCAATAATATTATCTTTCTCCTTTCCTACGGCCTTATCTTTCCCCACTTCTAATGCATTCTCTTTCCCCATTTCTAATGGCTTCTCTTTCCCCAATTTTAATGGCTTCTCACTTTCCTGTTCAACAGTTTTATCACTGCCTAATTTACCATTATCTACATACACACTACAAAATGAATTCTTGCAAAGATTAATCTTAAGCATTTTCATAACATCTGCATCATTCTGTAAATGCAAGTGTCCTAGGTGCTTTCCAAGCAAGAGAATCTCAACTAACATAACCTAATTCACGAACTAATTCAAGTAAATCAAAGTAGCCAAATCTATCTTTATCTGCCATTTTGATAGTTGACATGCCCCTAATATATAATCTTGCACACCCAACCCTAGTAAATTTTCCCCCCATGATGTATATAAACCCCAAATTCATCACTGCATCAAATTACCAAAAAAGCAAAAAATTCAGAAATTACCCAAACTAATTCGTACATGCATTCAACAAAATCAAACAAATTACAAAATATCTGAACACGAAGAAACCCTAATTCGTACTAATCGACTACCATTTATAGGATTTTACTACGAACTAGTGGACGAAAACGAAAAAAGGGCGCGCAATTAAAAATGCCCTACCTGTCTACCATTGATGCTTAAAGTATTCCTCGATTTGATGACACGAAAGCTGGGACTACTTCGATTAAACAATCTCTCTGTAGCTTTTGGCCTTCAACTCTCAGTGAAAATGGTGCGACCTAATTTTACGGTTGTAAAAATGAAAGGCCCTAATCTGAGGGTTTAATTCGAAATGTTGTGCAAAACGACATCGTCCTCTACCTAAACGCGGTGTTGCGATGACGAGCCCATTTTTCGTGCTCTTTTCGTGTGTCTTTTAGGTCTAGATCTAGTCTTCTTTTTGTGTGTTTTATGTCTTTTGTGTTTGGGAGGACACATTTTGGGCAATAGGACAGATGGACGAGATCTTGGGCAAAACAGGCTGCATTCCGCAAAAGAGGCAAATATTTCAAATCATTCACGGGCACAAAAGTCGTACTTCTGTAGCGACCCCAAAAATATTTTAACTACAGAATACTAATTTCTTTAATTTTTTTTATTAAATTTTAAGTCTTATAAGTCGCCCCTAGTTATTTCATTGAGCATGAGCATTTAATCATAATAAATTCTAAGCATTTATTATTATTATTATTATTATTATTATTATTATTATTATTATTATTATTATTATTATTATTATTATTATTATTATTATTATTATTATTATTATTATTATTATTTCATTTTCTTACAAGATACTAATTACCTCTTTTAATAAAGCCTAAATTCTTTTATTGAAGCCCATTGCTTGAGACCATAGTAATTTGTTGTTCAGCCACGTGAATTGTTTGAGGAAGATCAGAAAACCCTAATTCACCTTTCCTTCTTGATGATCATGAAATTATGGAAAGATTTGTTTGATTGATGCTCCTTCCCAAAAATAAAACCCTATTTCGTAGTATAAATAGCTGCTCTTGACCCCTTCTTCCATACACTCAAAGAAATACAATTACAACGTTCCTTCTTCGGAGTGAGGTATTCCTCTTCCTTCGCGTTTTCTTTTCTTCTTCGCTTGTAGCTCGTCTGCGTCTTTTTTTTCCTTCCCTCTGTATTCACTTTATTTCTTTGAGAACTGTAAGTCTCATTTCGTACTGAAGCCATCATTTTCTTTTGTCTTGTCAGTATATCATTTATGTTTCCCATGAATATATATATATATATAACTACTAACATTTTTTAGTTTGTCCATTTGTCCTTTATATATATTATGTATAGGTGTATAGGTGATAGCTACATAGACTTCTTTTTAAATGCATGTATAAAGTCATGTTTTTAAATTTATTTATGTCTAAACATATAATATATATACGTGTATCTATATATATATATCATGTTGGAGTGCAAATGTCTACTTTAGTGATTTAATAATTAGTCATTTATGTTTTTACAAAAATAGGTGTATATATATAGATATGTTTATGATGCAAACGTGTATATATATATTTATAGGGTTGGAATAATGTTCTTATTTAGAAATCATTCTCATTTAAAAAAAGTCGATACATGTTTTTGGACAGAATAGTTATATATATATATGTATGTATTTTTATGTGGATGTATAATCATTGTTAGATCGTATTTTAATTATGACTTTATTATTATTTAATTTTTAGGCGAGGCGCGCAAGACTTAATCTTTAATTACTTTACACGTGTCAAAGAGAAGTAAAGGTGGGGTTATAACGTTGCATTTAACATTTATCCTTATTATACGTTTTACTCAATTTATATGTGTGAGAAGCAGGCAGAACCTCCGGGCTATGAGACAAAAAGTTATAACCTGCAGGTTATATGAGACAGAAAGTTATAGCCTACGGGTTATATGAGAAAGAAAGTTATAGCCTACGGGCTATATGAGACAGAAAGTTATATAGTCTTTGGGCTAAGAGACATAAAGTTATTGCTTTCGAGCAATATAAAATAGCAGACAATTTTTATTGCACTTATATTTTGTTGTGATTCTTATAATATGGATAAATGCACCCCACTGAGTTTATTGTACTCACCCCAAAACAATATATTTTTCAGGAGATGACTCGGGCGATGAGAGGCAGGGCAAGTGATGGTCAAGATAAAAGAAGAAATAATATTTTATTTTCAATTAGAATAAAGACTCAGTTTATGATGTTTATTTACTTTTCTATGTTGGATTTGGGTTTTAGTTATTTAAATATTGAAATCTTATATTTTTTTTCAATCAAAGTACTTCTTTTTATTTAATAAGAAAATTAGGGCGTCACAGTATGGTATCAGAGCAGGTCTACGTTCCTGTAGACTTGCAATAATTTTTTTTCTTAAGGAAAAATGACCATCATCGCAACCGCCGCATCGCTACCGAGAAAGGTAAAAAGTAAAAGGGTATATTTTTTTTATGCTCTAAGTTTTTTTTCCTCAATAAAGTTGGGGTTTTATTTTTTTTATTTCTCATGTCCTCGAGATTACTTGTCTAGATGGCTAGAACACGCAACACATGTAGAAAGAGCACGTTGGTGCCTACGAGTATCAAAGAGTTGGGAAGACGTTTCTTCTCGTACCAGTGGGAAGATAGCAAGGGTGCAGAGGAAAATTTGTGGACCATGTTGAGACTATGGGAGGAGTATGTCTCCAATGGTGGAGAGTCGGGTGATATGCAGGCAATGAATAAAGTGGTAGAAATAATTGACCACCGTCTGAAATATTTTGCCCTAGAAGCATTCGAAGTTAGCTTCGATCATTCTGAGAGTTGCACTAAAAAGACATCCTTTGACCGATATATAAATATTCTTGTGAACAAATTGAAGACCGTCTTTCGTGGAAAGAAAGCCGTAGAAGAAGGCCAAGGCTCCAACCACCCATATGAAGAGCCATCCGTTGGAAACTCACTATTGAATTTTTTTCTTAGACATTGCGTTGTTACTTCTTTGTTTTGAGACATTATTGGACCTCGTTTTGAGGATTATTATTTTAGATTTTTTTTAATCGTTTAAAATTTTCTCACCTCTTATTTTTTTTTCGTGCGATGGCCTTTAGGCGATGGAAAGAACACATATGATAAGATTCGGGGGAAGTGCCCCAAGAGGACCTTTAGCAAGTCGGGTCCCTACTCGTACCACCGAATTATTGGATAGGTTCCAAGAACTAACATGGGACCATACTCTTGGAGTAGAAATGCAACTACTTCTCTACCGTGACCTATGGAGGGAAATGAAAACTGAAAGATGCACACCTGAACCGTTATACTTCGCGGAGCGAGTTAGGGAAGTGGCTCCCAGAATGATAGGATGGATGATGGAGGAAGTGATGGAGGACGTCGTCAAAATCGGACCAGGAAGACATGGATTAATGGAAACTCTAGACTTTGAGGAGTTTATCTCTGAACTTTTAATAACATGGAAATACTATGTCTATGGGAATAACTCGAAGACGAATGGCCCAAACAAGAAGATGAAGAGAGCTAGTAGTGTTTAGTGATTATTTAGGTCTTTATGTTTTTTCCGTTATTACAAGATGTTTGTTTTTATGAGTTGCTTAAATGAAACTGGTATCTAACGTTGTTTTGCCACCAACTCTATTTTTTTTATACCGCATTGTTTTAGTTCATGGCCAGGACAAGGGGTAATAGGAGACCTCCGACAGATGAAGAATCTGATAGTGAAGCCACTCAATCAATAGGAAATAGAAATCAAAATCGAAATGATGTTAATGCACTGGCCCAAGTACTAACATAGGCGTTGAGGGGGGTATTGCCTCAACAACCACCACAACCTCAGGCGGAAAGTGGAAATAGAGTAGTAGCTCAGTTCCGGAGCATGGCACCACCGACGTTGAAAGGAAACGAGGGACCTTTGGGGACTGAAGAGTGGATACGTCAGATGGAATGCATTTTCAACTACATGCGTTGTAGAGATGACTCGAAGGTGACATGTGCGGCCTTCCAACTTATAGATGATGCAGGGCATTGGTGGGAGTCAGAAACTGCTGCCCTTACTGAGGAGCAGGTGAGAGCCATCAGCTGGCGGACATTCAAGGAGAGAGTGATGGGGAAGTATTTCCCAAAGGCTTTTCGCAAGCAAAAGGAGATAGAGCTCATGAACCTGAAGCAAGGGAACCTGACCGTGCTGGAATACGAGCGAAAATTTACCCAACTAGCTCGTTTCACCCCTCACTTGGTGGACACTGATGAGAAGAAGGCATGGAGGTTTGAGAATGGGTTACGCCCTGAGATTGGTGGACACTTGGCAGCTCTCAACATCACATCATACTCAGAAATCTTGGAGCGAGCTCAAGCAGTCGCATCACGCCTCAAACTAGACAACTCGATTGCTCGACCTCAACATACTGGAGGAAAGAGGCAGTGGGATGATCGAGACAAAAAGAGAAGCAATCAACCAGAAAAGAAACCAAGGAGTAATATGGGAGACAACCAAGGATTTATGCCGAACAAGCCTCTATGCCCACGTTGCCAGCGTCACCATTTTGGAGAGTGCAGATATGGCGAAAATGTATGTTACCGATGTCACAAAGGAGGACATATGGCGATGAACTGCCCATAAGCACGGAGAACAAATGCCCCGAACAACAATATCCCAACCTGGCAGAACAAGAATAATAACTGGGGAATGAATCAGGGCAACAACAACAACAACAATGATGCTCGTAGGGGAGAGGCACGAGTCTATGCCATGAATCAGGAAGAGATGAATGGGGAGGCTCAGACCATGTCAGGTATCTTACCCGTTCTGAACAAGTCTGCTTTAGTACTATTTGATTCTGGTGCTTCACATTCGTTTATTGCAAAGAGATTTTATGAAAAGGCTGATGTAAAGTGCGTTGAGGAAACCTAACCCTTGAGAGTAAGTATTCCATCAGGAAAGGCGGTGGAAATAGATCGTTTGGCTAAAGGAGTACTAGTGGAAATCGGAAAGAGAACCCTGGAGGCAGAACTGTTCATCCTGGAAATGATGGACTTTGACGTAATCCTAGGCATGGATTGGCTAAGTCAGAACCATGCGGTGATTAAGTGTCGTGACCGCGAAGTAGTCTTTCAACACCCAGGGAAGGACCAATTTTCCTTTCGAGGGAACAAAACCAGGAGGACTCCCCATATCATCTCTGCCATGAAAGCTGTCAACATGATGAAGAAGGTGGATTGTCAAGCTTGTCTAGTGAACGTGATGAGCTCAACACCCGCAGATTTGAAGATCGAGGACATACCTGTTGTGAGGGAATACCCAGAGGTGTTTCCAGAGGATGTAACTGGAATACCACCGGACAGACAGGTGGAGTTCACCATCGACCTTCTCCCAGGAGCAACGCCCATATCTAAAGCACCATATAGAATGGCACCACCCAAGTTGGAGGAGTTAAAGATCCAAATTCAGGAGCTCTTGGACAAAGGGTTCATACATCCTAGTGTGTCCCCTTGGGGCGCACCCGTCTTGTTTGTAAAGAAGAAAGACGAGACCATGAGAATGTGTATCGACTACCGTGAACTCAACAAACTCACCATCAAGAACAAATACCCTTTGCCTAGAATCGAAGATTTATTCGATCAACTGAAAGGAGCAGGAGTTTTCTCAAAAATCGATCTGAGGTCAGGTTATCATCAGCTAAGGGTGAAGGAGTCCGATATTTTAAAGACGGCTTTTCGAACAAGGTACGGGCATTATGAGTTCACAGTGATGCCTTTTGGATTATCAATTCAAATGCACCAGCGGTGTTCATGGACTTAATGAACCGGGTTTTTCATCAATACCTGGATAAGTTCGTCATCGTTTTCATAGATGACATACTGGTGTACTCAAGAGATCAAAGTCAATATGAAGAACATTTGGGCTTAGTATTGGAGGCACTCCAGAAGGAAAAGTTGTACGCCAAATTCAGCAAGTGCGAGTTCTGGCTTGATCGGGTGGTATTTCTTGGACACGTGGTCTCAGCCCAAGGAATTGAAGTGGATCCATCGAAGGTTGAAGCAGTTCACAACTAGAAATCACCTAAGAACGCAGGAGAAGTTCGAAGTTTCTTGGGCCTGGCAGGATACTACCATCGTTTCATCAAGGTTTCTCAAAGATAGGAAGCCCAATGACCCGGTTGACAAGGAAAGGAGTAATTTTTGAATGGGATGAGAAATGCGAAAAGAGTTTCCAGGAATTGAAGCAGAGGCTGACGACAACACCCGTACTCACCGTTCCACAGGGAACCGAAGGATTCGTGATCTACTGCGATGCATCTAAGCAAGGGCTTGGTTGCGTTTTAATGCAACACAGCAAGGTGATAGCATATGCATCAAGACAGTTGAAGGTGCATGAGAAAAACTATCCTACCCATGATTTGGAGTTGGCGGCTGTGGTCCACGCTTTAAAGATTTGGCGACACTACCTTTACGGTAGTAAATGTGAGATCTATTCTGACCACAAAAGTTTAAAGTATCTCTTCACGCAGAAGGAACTCAACATGAGACAGAGAAGGTGGCTAGAGTTGGTGAAGGATTATGACTGCACAATCCATTACCATCCGGGCAAGACGAACGTGGTGACCGACGCGTTAAGCCGGAAGGGGAGCTTATCTGCGATTTGCATGCCCGAACTCATTCAGGAATTTTCAAAGCTAAGAATCGAGGTGGTACCAGCTTCAGAGAACACAAACATAATCTTGGCGGCTTTAAACATTCAACCGAGACTGTGAGATCGAATCAAGGAAGCGCAAGATGGTGATAGATTCTTGTGCAAATTGGAGGATCGAGTCCTAAGGGGTAACATCAAGGGGTTCTTCTTAGTTGCAGACGGAGCTTTGACTTTCGAAGGGAGAATTTGCATACCCAAGGAGGGAGAATTTGCATACCCAAGAAGGGAGAGATAAGAAGAACAATTCTATAAGAAGCTCACAGCACACCCTATTCCATTCACCCAGGAGGAACAAAGATGTATCAGGACCTGAAGAAACTTTTCTGGTGGAGGAACATGAAGAGGTCAATTGGAGACTACGTTGGGAAGTGTATGACGTACCAACTAGTGAAGGCAGAACATCAATGCCCCACGGGATTACTTAAGCCACTTGAGATCCCAGAATGGAAGTGGGAGAAGATTTCCATGGATTTTGTGGTTGGCTTGCCCAAGACAGTCAAGGGTAATTACGCAATTTGGGTCATCGTGGATCGGCTAACCAAATCTGCTCATTTCCTGCCTGTGAAGATGACTTACAACATGGAGCGTTTAGCTGAAATCTATGTGCAAGAGATCGTGCGATTACATGGAGTGCCAGTTAGTATTGTGTCCGATCATGATACGCGATTCACTTCAAAATTTTGGAGGAGTTTGCAACAAGCTATGGGCACGAAGTTAAATTTCAGCACGACTTATCATCCACAAACCGACGGCCAATCGGAGAGGACAATTCAAACACTTGAAGACATGTTGAGAGCATGTGTGTTAGATTTCGGAGAAAATTGGGAGAAGCAACTTCCTTTGGTGGAGTTTGCTTACAACAATAGCTATCAAGCGTCGATAGGCATGGCCCCGTATGAAGCGTTATATGGGAGAAAATACAGATCACCACTACATTGGGATGAGGTTGGCGAAAAGAGAATTTTGGGACCCGAGATTTTGGAGAAAACGGTAGTCGTGATCAATAAAATTCGGGAGTGCATTAAGACAGCCCAAGACCGACAAAAGTCGTATGCAGATTCAAAAAGGAGGGATTTTTATTTTGAAGTGGGTGATAAGGTTTTCTTGAAGCTATCACCAATGAAAGGAGTTGTCAGAATCGGCAAAGGAGGAAAACTAAGACCTCGTTATATTGGACCCTTTGACATTCTCGAGAGAGTTGGTGAAGTAGCATATCGGTTAGCATTGCCGCCGAGTCTGACGTCGATACATAACGTCTTCCATGTCTCGTCCTTAAGGAAATACGTTCACGACCTGAGCAACATTGTGAGTCATGTTGAATTGGAGTTTGATAAGGACTTAACTTATGATGAGCACCCGAAAACTATTTTGGATAGGAAAGTTCACGTGTTAAGGAATAAAGAGATCCCTCTGGTGAAAGTTCAGTGGAGTAGACATGACCATAGTGAGGCTACATGGGAAAAGGAGGATGACATTAAATCTAGATACCCTCACCTTTTTTTCTTACTCAGGTAAGTAATTTCGAGGATGAATTTTTTTTTTAGTTGGTAAGGATATAGCGACCCCAAAAATATTTTAACTACAGAATAGTAATTTCTTTAATTTTTTTTATTAAATTTTAAGTCTTATAAGTCGCGCCTAGTTATTTCATTGAGCATGAGCATTTAATCATAATAAATTCTAAGCATTTATTATATTATTATTATTATTATTATTATTATTATTATTATTATTATTATTATTATTATTATTATTATTATTATTATTATTATTATTATGTTGGGGATTTCATTTTCTTACAAGATACTAATTACCTCTTTTAATAAAGGCCAAATTCTTTTATTGAAGCCCATTGCTTGAGCCCAAGTAATTTGTTGTTCAGCCACGTGAATTGTTTGAGGAAGATTAGAAAACCCTAATTCACCTTTCCTTCTTGATGATCATGAAATTATGGAAAGATTTGTTTGATTGATGCTCCTTCCCAAAAATAAAATCCTAATTCGTAGTATAAATAGCTGCTCTTGACCCCTTCTTCCATACACTCAAAGAAATACAATTACAGCGTTTCTTCTTCGGGGTGAGGTATTCCTCTTCCTTCGCGTTTTCTTTTCTTCTTCGCTTGTAGCTCGTCTGTGTCTTTTTTTCCTTCCCTCTGTATTCACTTTATTTATTTGAGAACTGTAAGTCTCATTTCGTACTGAAGCCATCATTTCCTTTTGTCTTGTCAGTATATCATTTATGTTTCCCATGAATATATATATAACTACTAACATTTTTTAGTTTGTCCTTTTGTCCTTTATATATATTAGGGTTAATAGCCAAAAAATATACCAAGTATCATCGAATTTGTAAATTGCGCATGACCTTTAAAATTAGCCCCAGAATACATCACTTTTTAATTTAGTTGCAATTTGCACACGCGTTAACCATCACCTTAAGCGTAGTTGACGTGGCAGCCGGAAATTGCAGACGTGGACTAACCGCCGGACATGTAAACCGACGTCGTTTTTTAACGCGTTTTTTTAATAAAAAAAATTAAAAAAAGGGAACAGTCTTGTTCTCTCTCAATCTCAATTCCAAATTTTCACTCAAATCTCAATCCCAACTTCCGCTCAATCTCAATCTCGGTCGCTGCAGCCGAGGGCGTTGTTGGAGAGGATGAAGGCCGAGGGCTGCGATTTGGGGATCTAGGTGGCCGAGGGCCGCGATTTGGGGATCTGCAGCCATGGCGCTAGCTCCTAGCGGTGGATGAGGATGAAGGCGGCGTTGAGGAAGGAGGACAGAGAGACGACTTGGCGGAGGAAGACGGAGTAGGTGAGACGGGGGGAGGTGGCGGCGTCGATGAGGAATGGCGCCCCAAATCCGCCGCCTTTTCCAGACACCAAACACCACCTCTACCTCCACCTCCACCGCACCGCATACCTTCAATTCACCGCCATATCTGCAAAACCCTCAAATTCCCTACAATCCCCTGAGGTCCGATGCCTGATTTTGGTGGAAGAGCTGGCCGGCGGTGGTGGAAAAGCTTGAGGAAGGAGAGGATGCGGCTGTTATTTGAGAGAGAGATGATTTTTTTTTTTTTTAAATTTGTTTTAATAAAAATGACATGTGTATTGCCAGATCAATTAAATTGCCACGCGTATTGCCACCTACAATAAAAATGCCACGTGTATAGTCCACGTCATTGCCGGTCAACTTTAATTATGGCCGGAGTTCTCGCCGTGTGCAAATTACAACAAAATCAATAGTTCATGTATTCTGGGGCTATTTTTGAAGGTCATGTGCAAAATGCAAATTTGGTGAAACTTCGTGTATTTTTTTGCTATTAACCCTATATATTATGTATAGGTGTATAGGTGATAGCTACGGAGACTTCTTTTTAAATGCATGTATAAAGTCATGTTTTTAAATTTATTTATGTCTAAACATATAATATATATACGTGTATCTATATATATATCATGTTGGAGTGCAAATGTCTACTTTAGTGATTTAATAATTAGTCATTTATGTTTTTACAAAAATAGGTGTATATATATAGATATGTTTATGATGCAAACGTGTGTGTGTATATATATATATATATATATATTTATAGGGTTGGAATAATGTTCTTATTTAGAAATCATTCTCATTTAAACAAAGTCGATACATGTTTTTGGACAGAATAGTTATATATATATATGTATGTATGTATTTTTATGTGGATGTATAATCATTGTTAGATCGTATTTTAATTATGACTTTATTATTATTTAATTTTTAGGCGAGGCGCGCAAGACTTAATCTTTAATTACTTTACACGTGTCAAAGAGAAGTAAAGGTGGGGTTATAACGTTGCATTTAACATTTATCCTTATTATACGTTTTACTCAATTTATATGTGTGAGAAGCAGGCAGAGCCTCCGGGCTATGAGACAGAAAGTTATAACCTACGGGTTATATGAGACAGAAAGTTATAGCCTACGGGTTATATGAGAAAGAAAGTTATAGCCTACGGGCTATATGAGACAGAAAGTTATATAGCCTTCGGGCTAAGAGACAGAAAGTTATTGCTTTCGGGCAATATGAAAGAGCAGACAGTTTTTATTGCACTTATATTTTGTTGTGATTCTTATAATATGGATAAATGCACCCCACTGAGTTAATTGTACTCACCCCAAAACAATATCTTTTTCAGGAGATGACTCGGGCAATGAGAGGCAGGGCGAGTGATGGTCAAGATAAAAGAAGAAATAATATTTTATTTTCAATTAGAATAAAGTCTCAGTTTATGATGTTTATTTACTTTTCTATGTTGGATTTGGGTTTTAGTTATTTAAATATTGAAATCTTATATTTTTTTTCAATCAAAGTACTTCTTTTTATTTAATAAGAAAATTGGGGCGTCACAACTTCTTTTGCACAGACCAAGTACCGTGCGGAATCTAGGGCAAAGCGGCGAGACATGAGCAAAAGTTGGTGTTCAACGGCAAAGCGGAAAAAACTAGTGTTTAAGGGCAAAGCCACAAATCAGAGGTCGAGCAAAAACTGAGCAGAAATATGAAACTGACTTTGAGGCAAAGGCTGGCGTACAAGGGCAAAGCAGTGCACCAATCAACATAAGGAAAGAAGAAGGCAGATATTCACTTACCTTATATAGAACGATCTGACTTGATTTACTTGCCAAAGTATGGGGTGCGTATCTGATTGGGCTAAGTAAATAAGGTAATAAATCTCAGCAACTTGGCTACGCCCAAAAACCCTAACCGCCGTGCCCAGAAACCCTAGCTGTTGCGCCCATAAACCCTAGTTTGCATGGACCTGGCCCAAGGCCCACTACCATTCTCTATATAAAGAAGCACTCCCCTGCGGCCAAAGGGACGAATTTTTACACACATAATTCCACACTCATTCCTCACTTTAGATTAGTTTATTTTGTATTTCTATTTTCAATGAGAGTCTAGCCAAGGAAGAAAACAAGCTCTTTGGGCACCCTTTTATTTTATGTATTGTTTTTTATTTGCTTTGCCCAAAGATTGCTTTTATTTTTAAACATCTATTTCAATTCAAGTATGTTTATTTCTTTTATTTCTTTTGTGTTCTTTTATTTTATTATGTTTAGGTAATTTTTTACTTGGTTTGGGTTAAAATCAACTTAAGTATGAGCATGTGAAATTGTGAGGTCTAATCTGGGCAAAGTAGCTGTGCATGTGTGTTCCCGAAGCATTAGGCCAGATTCCAATACAATCTGGCCAGTGACTTTAGAAAAAATATTCACACGGCCTTAGAAAAATACAAGATTTTAACACAACCAAAGGACTTATAGATATGCATATGTTAAAATCTTGAGATTTTTTTGAAACTATTTGGTCAATCGAAATTGCCTCGCAAAATACTATCGTAACGGTGAGTAGGACTGTAAATGAACAGAGCTACTCGCAAGCTATTCGAGATTCGGCTCGAAAAAAGTTCGTTCGGAGCTCGATTCGATAATAAACGAGCCGAGCTCGAGCCTAATTTCGAGCTCGAAATTTTTATCGAGCCGAGCTCGAGCCTGACAGTGCTCGGCTCGTTGAGCTCGCGAATATGTTCGAATTTGATTGTTCGCGAACATGTTCGTGAGCTTGTTCACGAACCTTCAGTCGAGCTAGTACACGAGCCTTAAACGAGTCGAACTCAAACTCGTGTAACATATTAATTAAGAAGATTTTCTTAAATTTTTTTCTTAAATTTATAACAAATTCGAGCTTGAACACCATATATACAAACATCTAACGAGTCGAGCTCGAGCTCAAGCTCGAATTCGATATTATCGAGCATCACCCGAGCCGAACTCGAACCGAGCCCGAGCTTAGTAAGTGGATGACGAGCCGAGCTCGATCATCAAGATAAAAGCTCGAATCGAGCTCGAGCCGAGCTCGAACACCCGAATATTTAAACGAGCCGAGCTCGAGCCTGCTAGTATTCGGCTCGGCTCGGCTCGTTTACAGCCCTAACGGTGAGCTTAATTTTTGCAAATTTCAAGCTTCACTCCAAACTCGGGTTTTGACACCAAAAAACACATCAAAACCACATATGCACACATAAATATTCTTTAAATGCATCTTGATGAGTAAACTCACAACACATCAAGGTAGAATGAGAATGAGAAGAAGAACAGAAATTAAAACCTGAGTATCACACAACAGAAAAGAGAGAATTTGACTTGTATTGATTTTTCGGATGAAGATAGTGTACATTACAAAGTGACGATTCCTCTATTTATAAGGACAATATACAAAAATGAGTAAAAATGTAAAATCTTCTTTTCACTTCACGTACTCCGCGTGTGTTCTTAACTTCCAATCTTCTCCTAACATATGTTCTGAGGAGAGAACCCGTCATTGGCCTTCCACTCGTGGCCAGGACCAAGATCCTGGTGGAGAACTACATTGGCCAGGACCAAGATCCTGGTCGAGAACTACCTTGGCCAGGACCAAGATCCTGATTGAGAACTTGGCCAGAACCACGATCCTGATTGAGAATTACCTTGGCTAGGTACAAGATCCTGGTTGAGAACTACCTTGGCCAGGACCAAGATCCTGGTCGAGAATTACCTTCTTCATAATTCCACCGTGGCAAGTAGAGTCTAATAATGTAGCTCCAATCGTGGCAAGGGAGGCTCCATTATGACAAAGAGAGAAAACCCCATTTTGTAAAGCTCATGCTCCACCATGGTCCATGGCAGGGATTCCACCGTGGCAAGTTTGTGTAACCCGATCTTGACCCTTCCACCGTGGTAGGGGAATACTTCTTAGCTCTTCTTACTCCCTTTTTGGCATCCTGAAATCCTTTTTAACTTTAAACTTTAAATATTTATATTGAGAGATGAGATTTGGTAGGCTGATGTAGTATTTACTCCTCATCACATCTTAATTCACGAACTTTAGTCAAAATCCATTTTTATACACCAATTTTGTGATCCTATTCAATTTTTAACAATAAAATCATCTCCGACGATTTTAAAACACACATGTCACTGAAGTGTAGCCTCACTACCCTTTATCTTCCAACCTATCAGTGTTCCCGTGTGATTTGAGGAGGGTATTGAGCCTATCCAAAGTGCCACGTGTTTTTTAAATCGCCAGAGATGAATTCATTGTTGAAATTGAACAGGATCTCAAAGTTGGTGTATAAAATGGATTTTTGAAAGTTCATGATAAAAATGAATTTTGACTAAAGTTTGTGAATTTAGATGCATTTAACCCTATTCTTTATAACATAAGGTTGTAGATTTTTTGGAAAATAAAAACATGAACTATTTAGAAATTACAATTTTGCCGTAACTTTTGAAGTGTGATGAATTAAATACCACCTTTTCATTTTTTGCAATTTCGTCCCCCAATATAAAGACGGCGTCCTTTTCGTGAGGTCTAAACGACATTGTTTAGTAGTATAATTTTTTTTTTCAAATTACAAAGAGACTACATCCTATATCTGCACCATATTTCCAATATTCAGCAATTTATTGCAAACAACATTGTAATATAAGTATTACGTGGCGAATTAATCCACGTAAGCTTCAATTCAACAATCTGGTGATCGAAAATAATTGAATAGATGAAATTATAAAAATTGAAAAGATAATATAATTTAATTCATCACGCTTCAAAATCACATTAAAATTACAATTTTAAAATAATTCGTGCTTTTATACGCGAAAATCCTTTTTTTGGGAATATAAATGATTCACTGGGGAAAAAGGTAGAACTAAAATGGAAAAAGAAAAAAGAAACTAAAAATATCTAAGGCAGAACCAAATAAAATGAAGCCAGTAATGCAATAATATCTCCAAATTATTGGACACGGTTATTTCAATCTGGATGCTCTCCTTCACCATCACCTGCACATATGCATATGGCCATGGCCATACGCTCATGCTCAAACCATTCACCACCATTCCCAAATATGCCATTCTCCTCATACTCTACTAAACCACATCTCTGCATTTCAAGTTATGCCACTCTCCCTCTACATGCTCAATCTTCATCACATTACAGCTGCAGCGCGCTTCAACAAGATACACTCGTAGTGACCGGTGGCGGAATTCCGCCGCTCGCCGGAGCTGCGACGCCTTCGCCCCGTAGGATATTGGAGAGAGAAAGTGGATGCGACGAAGCTACAATCAGAAGGAAAAGAAGGAGGAGAAGAAAAAGAAGAAATACATTGGAACGCATATATAATGACGACGATGAGGAGGAAGAGGAGGATGAGATTGTGTTTTCGAACAAGAAGGCGGGAAAATCGAGATTCATGAGCCCTAAAGAAGAGGCGAGATTTTCCTGGTACCTCAAGGTATGCACGTATACATGATTTCGCCTCTACGAATTGTGCATCGTTTTCCAAATCTCATGAACTAATTGATGCAACAGGAAAGAGCGAGAGTTGAAGCAGCGAGAAGAGAATTAGTAGCAGAAAAGGGGGGAGATGAAGTTTCCTCAAACGAATGGGCCAAGGCCGCAGGAATTAGCCGGCGTAAACTAGACAAGATCTTGTGGAATGGGAGAGAATCGGAGAAGAGAATCATTAGCTGCTATCACGGTCTCGTTGTGTCGATTGCTTCTTCATATCTAGGCAGAGGATTAAGCTTGCAAGATCTGGCTCAGGTGCATTTTTCTCAGTTTCCAAATCTCAGCATTTGTAAATATGATTGAAAGTTGAAACTAATCTTAATCTGCAGGAAGGCAGCATCGGCCTTCTTCGAGGGGCGATCAAATTCGATCCAGAAAAGGGCTACAAGCTATCAACATACGCTTACTGGTGGATCAGGCAATCCATCACAAGAGCAGTAGCAAGCAAGTCGAAGATGGTCAGATTACCGGTACGAACACTCGGTTGAATCCTACGTCAATCGATGCTTAATTCTTCATAATTGAGGATCATAATTAGTGAATACATGGCTAGCTTCTCATGTACAGGGCAGCATAAGCGAGCTGATCCCCAAAATCTACGAAGCCAGCAACGCGTTAAGCAGAGAGCTAAGAAGGTTTCCTACGCACCAAGAGATCGCAGAGGCTATGGAGGTGAACGCCGAAGCTGTAAGGCTTGCTATCGAGAGAAACAGAGCTCCGATTTCTCTGGATGAAGCCATGACCAGCCATGGCTACATGTCGCTGCAGGTTAATTATTCATACGCAGTTTGTAGAATCTTCAATGTAGAGAATTAATTGGATTGGATTGGATTTTGTGCAGGATATAATAGCGGGGCCAGAAGAGTTGAATCCAGAAGCGATGATGAAGAAGGAGTTGGTGAGAGCGGAGATGGGGAAGCTTCTAGAGGCGTTGTGCGAGAGAGAGGCACGCATCTTGAGGCTGCACTACGGGTTGGGCGGGGAGTCGGTGTGGTCGTTTGAGGAGATAGGGAGATTATTGAAGCTGTCGAGGGAGAGAGTGAGGCAGATCAATTCTGCTGCGTTGGCCAAGTTGAGACAAGAGGATCATCTCAAATATTTCATTTACTAGTACATACAAATTCAAGATTGTAATTCATCATCATACACTCACTGCCTATTCAAAATATCCTTCTATACTGGCTTTGAGTTTGCAAGTTTCGGTTCGGAGTTGTCACAAACAAAACACACACAAACACAAACACAAAAAAGAAGAATATGAGATGCGTTTGCCGGGAGTCGAACCCGGGTCTATTGCTTGGAAGGCAATTATCCTAACCGTTGGACTACAAACACTTAGATGCTTTAATAACATTCATTTTAATATTTCTTGATTAGTTTCAGCGTTGTTAACTTTTTCAAAATATTTATAACATGCATATTTTTTAACAAATATTCACCATATATTAATATGACTTATTTATCAAAATATAATACTGCAGATATTGGCCGACAATGTTTATTTAAATAGTACGTAACAAAGGCTTCTAACACCAAGCGTTTGTAGTCCAACGGTTAGGATAATTGCCTTCCAAGCAATAGACCCGGGTTCGACTCCCGGCAAACGCACAGTTTTATTATTTTTAATCACAAAATATTTTAATAAGCCGCAAGAAATAAGTCAAAATAATGTGTACAAAAGCAAAAACATCATTTATTAATCAAAGATGGCTAGATATAGATGGGAACCGGTGAATTACAGAGAGTGAGAAGCACAAGCCAAGCATAGGTTGCTAATTAATGCGAGTCATTTTTGTGCAGATTGTGAAGAATGTACAAGGATGCCGACGACAAGAATATACAAACAGAGTAGCTCAACAAGTCCAGCCCAGTTGCTATGGTCACCATCTTGCTCCTTTCGAACATTTTCACCAGAAGGATCATCACAATCACATGCCCTACTTTCGTCTTCAGCTCGTCCAGCGAACTGATCTTCATCCACTGCGGCCTCTCCTGCACCATGTCCACCCCATTCTTAACTACTGCCACCAAAAAATCGAAACCAGGAAGCTACGAGGATGCTACCTTCAAAGCAAACATCCCGAACAAGGAAGACCCCTTGAGTGCGCGATCCATGCTAGGAGGTACACCCGGAGGCACGTTCGAAATGAATAATCCGTACAAGCCCATGGCAAATATCAGCATCACAGTCCCAGCCAGATACACATCTGGATTAAACAGAAACTAAAGATTCTATCAGAAATAAATAAATAAAAATAAAATCACATTTTTAGAAGATTCTTTGTCATATATGATTGACTACTTATAGGACCATCAAGATTGTACTTAAAATGCATATGACAGATGGATCGTGGAAACTCAACACATCCTCGGTGTTGTTGATTGAATCACTTAATGGTACAAAACAAGATGTGACAGACTCATATGTACGCAAGGAAGCTAAAGTTTGTGTTGAGTTACGATACATTTGTTTATAGACAAAAATAGCATAATAGTTCAACCATGCTGCAAGATGGGAATTGAGCCTGTTTGGAACCAATTATATAGTAACTGAAGAATTCAGATTTCCACTACTGAGAACTTGAAGAAACTCACCAATAGCTTCAACCAATCTCAGAACCATTTTCCCAGTATGGATTCCTTTGACACAGCTTGTCCAGTACACTTTATAGGCATCAAATATGTATACACATCCCTACAAAAATTTAGACTCGTCTCTTACATATCTTGTTAATGCTGCTGATAGACATTGAACAAAAAATAAAATTTATGTTTAAGAATGAAACTAAAAAGTCTTCACTAAAGCTATGACAGGATTTCAGGCAATACCTAATTTATGTAGTGGAATTGTATCGCATGTCAGTCAACCACTCCCCCTGTCCCAAATATATAGGTCATTTTGAATTTTCATGTGGATTAATAATGATCTTGCAAAGTAAATTATATAAATAATATTTCTATGTTACCCTGAATTATTATTGAACATAACAAAACTTCCGGTTCCTAAGACAGAACTGTACTCGTTTCCTAAGAAATATAAATAATATTTCTTGCACTTCTAGCTGTTGGAGGATCGTTAGCGGGCTCTCTACTGTGTCAGTATTTCACATTAGGAATAGATAGCTTCCATTTCATATAATAACCTATGTTAGAAATTAGAAGGATATTGTTCTTATAAACTAC